>NC_056588.1:24092801-24262801 GCF_018340385.1 Cyprinus carpio
ATATATATATATATATATATTATAAATAATAATTCTGATTTCCTAAAAATTTCACTAAAATGAAAATGAAAATATAAAAGATAATTAAAAAAAATTAATAACTGTAATAGTATCTAAATAATATTAAAATAACATTGATTCAATCTTCCCATCATGTTCATGACATGAGGGTCAATAAATGATGACAAAATACATTTTTGGATAAACTTTTCCTTTAAACCAGTGATCATGAGAAAGATCACAGGCATTTGGTATTATGTACGCAATGTGAAGACTTTAACTACATTGTATTTTGTCCGTCACTGAGGTAAACTAGGATTATAGGGGTGACATCAGCTGTATTATGGCATGTACAGCACAACTACAAATGATGAGTTATATAACTTCTAGAGTCTAAACAGCTCTGCATTGAGACGGTTTCAATTTGAGCTATTCTTTTCCACTCTCTTTCCTAAAACCCATGCCAATCCATATTACAGAAAGACAGAACAGTCCCACACACGCACATGCTGTCATGTATCTGTAACGGTGTTACTATGCCAGTGGAAAATGTGCCACAGTGATGTGGAGGGTGCAGGGGCCACCCATTTTCCCTCCCCCTCATATCCCTTCACCTCGGTGAGCCTCAGTATCTATCCCTCTCTCGCTCTTTCCCTCATTTTATCTTTTTTCTCCCTCTCCCTTATTCTCGTTGCCTGGCACGGGGCCTCAGGTTTCCACCACAGCCCCAGAGTCTGCCCACACTCCCCCAGGGCCCCAAGTGCTCCAGGATACGGGATGTGGAAATAATGTGACTGGAGTACTTCCACCCTGCCTCCAAAAATTAAGGTTCTGCGGATTGTTTATTTGAGGGGAAGGAGGCCTCAGCCAAACATCCTGTTTTAAAAAGCTTGCCTGGGTTTTGTAGCACAGGGGCTGCTCAACTACCCCTTTGACAGCAGGGGGAAGCTGAGGAATGTTGAAGAGAAGCCCAGCAGCCTGGAGGTGATGAGTTAGGATGTCCATTTGTATATGTCTTTGAGACTACATGTATCTGTGTGGCATTCATTTGATTTCAAGTTGAGTTTGTGTTTTTTATTTTGACGGAGAGATGCACAGCATGTAAACATAACACAGGCAGTACCGTGCCGTCATGGCTATACCATACAGCTTTCCTTGAGCGTGTGTTCCTGTCCTGAATGACCGACTTCCTCTTCCCCTTACATAACACACATAAACAAAGCAAACAAATGCTCATCAGCCAATAGTACATCGCTGAATTAGTCGCCCACCTCTATTGTATCTCACAATAGATTCAGAAAAAGATACAGTATGCATATTTGTTTATGTCTCACTGAGACTGTATCATGTTTTTGTTTTTGTCAGTAGGTTTATTTGTGTGAGCGCAGACAGCTTGGCCTTCTTGGTGAGGAATTGGACTTGGATTTTAGGGATATTGAATTACATTTTATTTTTTCTCAACACATTGTTTGACCGATGTAAATATCTCAACATGTGAAGCATTTTGGAAAAGCAGAGATTTTGTTTCTCCAAAGACTGTATTTGCTGTTGTGATATCAGTCATGTATTTCACAAAATCAATGTCAAGAATGACTGCTTGAGTCACTATTGGTAGTATGATAAGAGCTCTTTCTTTTGAGTGTGACTTTAATTTCAGCCAGGCACATTCTTTTGGTCCAATGTGAATTTAGACCTAGACATCGACTGAAAGCACCAAAATACAGTCAAGGTTTATTTTATTTTATTTGCCATGCTTACACTGTGACATAAAGCATGCTTATTTATCATCTAATAAATACAGATCATTTCCAATTCAAAATACAAAAGAGATTGTATATTGTAAAAAAAATGCAGACCATTTGTACAGGTAATCATTTCCTCACTGAGCCCACCCCCACCAGTAATGAGTGAGTAACTGAGTTCCAGCAATGTGCTCTGGGAAGGCTGGGGCAGCCCATCTCTCTTCTCCCTCCACCCTACACGCCGCTGCGCCTGCCTGCCTCCTCCAATAGAGCCATTCATTCAGTCCGGGCCACGGGGTTAGGGAAACAAATAAAGAGGCAGCCATGCCATTAAAAATGTATGGAATGTCCAACTGTTAGTTTAGTGTTTTAGCAAGCCTCCTCTCAAGGCTGCGGAAGGGGGAACAATACTCCGATCAACCACCACCACAAAAAAATCTTCTTCTTTTCTCATCAGCCCTCCTCCCACAATATAGCAGCCAAAAAAAAAGGCAGTAGATACAAAAAAAATCTTTTTTATTTCCTGACCAGTTTAGGATCCCCGGTAATAATAAATTCCTGTGCCTGGCACCGGGATGGACAAGCAGTGATTTAGGCCTGTGGTTTGATTGCCTAGCTAAAATAAAGTGAAGAATGTTTTCCCCCTTGCTCCCGAGAGGAACATTGACAGTTGTGTAGGGACCTATGGCAGTCAGTATTTTTAAAACTGGGAGAGCCAACGCATTCCTCTGGCCTGCAGAATGCACTGTGTGGATTAACTGCAGGGGCCCATGGAGTCCAACATCCTCAAGTTAACCTTCATTAAGAGAGAGACACAGAGCGTGCATGGAGAAACAGACAAAATGTGTGGGGCATAATGGAGCACTAGTCTTTAAATGTTTAGTTCACTTAAATTTACTTACCATCATTCTTAATTTGTGATTTTCAGGTGAATTATTCTTTTCAGTTTTGTGTACATCTTCTAGGAGTGAGTAATTTTCTGACTCACATTGGATACATTTGTCCCAAAGCATTTTTATTTTTATTTTTTTTACTTTTTTAATGTGTAATTTCTCAATTTTTGTTTCTTCCTTTTTTTCTTTCTTTCCTTTCCACAAGTTTGGCCAAGCAGTGATGATGTTCTCTTGTTTTTAGAAACGGGTGCCATAATCAAAGGGGGTTAAAGGCAGTGCACACACTTGTCAGGCTAACTCATATTGGCACTGGCATATTTTCAGATTTTTCCAGAACTCTGTGAGGAGAGTTTTTTTTTTTCTTCTTTTTTTTTCAAGTGTTTGCTGTTCAAAATTATGGAAATATTATTCAGAATAACCGGGCAGGATACACATGCAAGTCAGAGGGAGCTGAGTTCACAAAGGAGGACTTCTATTATACACTCACAGAAGTTAAACGCCTGTTATCTAGATTTTTTTCTTTTATATATATATTAGGGGTGGAACAGTTCAACTTACTCATGGTTCGGTTTGTATCACAGTTGAGAGTCATGGTTTCCGGTGTCAAATAGTATGTGCTATGTTTAGGGAAAAACTATACTGTCAAATAAAAATAAAGAAAATAAGAATAATCTATCTAACTACAAGCAAAAGCACAAATAAATACAATAGAGTATAAAGATACAAATAAAATAAACAGTGATTTTCAAGGTTTTTTTTAACATTAGTTTTTAGGTACAGAAACTGTATAAAATAATGAAATGTAAAACAGCATTGCATATTTGACTGTATAAATGAAAGATGAATCTTTATAAAAGTTACAAAAGCTATTCAATCAAGAGCAGTGAGTGATTTCTTTGTTGTTGCTATTTTATTAATATTAAGAAAGTGTGCTGTTCAGGTCTCACCTGTGCACGCAAGCTATCAGCAACAGGGTGATTATGGCATAAATGACTGCTCATATTCCAGCATACAGCATTTGCATTGGACAAGAGTAAATGGTTTATCCACATTTTTTTTTCCTTCTTTCATCGCTGTGAAAAGCCAGAATTTGCGTCAATCAACAGAAACATAAGTTAGCCGAACCCTGTTTGTTTTACGTGTTATTTATAGCAAAGCATTTTACAGATGCGTTGTCAGATTTAAGTTGAACCGTGTTCCTAGCACATGCCGAACTGTGTATGGAGAACCGTACGGTTAGTTTTTTTTTTACCGCGAACCGTTCCATCCCTAATTTTTACTTTTTTTTTATTTAATATAGTATATATTTAATGTTACAATTATTTATATTTATATATTTATATATATTTCTAAATATATATATTTAGAAATAAAACACATTGCAAAAAAAAATTCTCAATTCAGTTGCCATTGGCAGATGTGACATCTAATTAATTTTTGACTCTAACACTCCTATAAAATATATCACCAAGTAGTACCCAGGTATTGCAAAATAGGCAACTTATTCTAGTGACTAAAGAAGAAGCTATCTGTTTTTTAACATTTAAGGGTCCTTGATCCTCACGTTAATGACTGCAAAACAGATAAGGAAAGACAGATAGAGATATAGCAAAAAAGACAGGCCTGGCGATCAAACTGCAATCACTCACTCTTTCACTCACTTAGCCACAGCACATTCTCTGATGTGATTAGTGGTATGACGAAGCACACTGTACCTGTTTTAGTTTGCCCTGTTGGTCAATCTAAGCATGGAACAAAAGACTCCCTCAGAGACACAAAACGGGATTTGTAAGCACTGGAGAGCAAGAGGAACACTAAGTTGATCTGCACTAACTGGACATATTTGCTCTGTGTCCAGAGTTTGGTCTCTCTTTCTAAATGCAATTACAGCCCTCAATGGGGAGTTCATGCCATACCTCAGTGGCCCTTATTGAGGACTTGGAAAACCCACAGCAAACAAGCCTATTCACTTCTGCTTATTGTGGGGTATTTCATGGATTTTAGTGGTATTTTGAGGTAAACATGTCTGGGGGGAGTGTCTATTAAAGTATATGGTACTGGTGTGCCTCAAGGTTATGTCAATGGTTCTTGGCTATTTCAGTCTTTCTGTGTCTTTGTCTCTCTTGCTTTTTCTCTTTCCTACCTAACAAGCTGTTCTAAAGTAACCCTTCTAAAACTGGGTAAATTTGTTTATATGATAAACAACAGTACTCATTTAATATTTGTAAAACTCTTAATATCTTTAGGTAACTTACATTGTTTTTATGTTTTTAACAGCCACTGTTATGAAGTGAAATCAAACTATAAAATGTGAATTCTAATAAAAAATAGATTTAAAAAAAATGTTATAATATAAAAAAAAAAACAAAATTAATAATTTAATAACTCTAAAAATCTTAATATAATTAGGTAACTTACATGATAAACAACAGTACTCATTTAATATTTGTAAAACTCTTAATATCTTTAGGTAACTTACATTAAAAACCTGTTAATTTAATCTTGCTGTATATATCACCAAGCCCTAGAGCATTAAACTGTCCTTTCATCAATGTTGACAGATTTGATACCTCACAAAGTATTAGAAGTGCTTGCTTGTGCATTTTTAATGGGGGAACATAAACAATTTGCTTTGTTTTAGAAAGCAGCTGTGTAGCTACCCAGCACTTGCATGACTTCAAGCTTTTGTGACTGAAACAGAAGGCGAAGACATGGCTGTCAGGATGCATTCACTTGAGTGTTTATGATCCATTGGGCCGATCAATAGTATGCCATCATCTGAGCTAAGTATGTGTCCATCACCTTGCAGATGAGCTGTATCCAAGTACACAGCTTTCACCTTAAATTAACTTGAGATCAAGAACTGTCTCAACCACTGACCTGGCTCCCTGTTCTGAAACTGTACCTGCTGTGTAACATTCAGCTACCAGAGCCCATTTCCCATTAATGTAAGGCTAATATTTTTTATGACAGCAATATCTGCGGCGATCAAAGTCTGAATTTCTGATAAGTTACACTTAACAGATCATAATCGCTTGAATAATAGATGTCCCTTTTTTATCTTTATTCCTTGAAAACAATAAGGATGGCACTGGAAGCAGTGGAAAAGAGTTATGTGAAAATGGGACTGTTATCTTCATTTGCCCTATTGGATCATTGCTGGTTGTCAGTACTGTATGTTATATGTTCATTGATCATGCATGTGTCTTACAACATACTCATTTGGTTGTCTCTATTGAGCATTATTGTGAATTCTGCTGTTTTAAATATGTCTCCAAATACATGTCAAAATTGTGACACTGACTTGTGATCAAATCATAAATAATTGTATGCCAGTGTTTTTCAGCAAAATTGGGATTCTCAAGAAACTCTCATGAAATAACATTAGAGTGGTATCCTTTTACTGTTGCAAAAAAAAAAAAGTAAAAGTAATTTTAAATCATTGTAATTACATTTTATGCAGCTTTTAATTATAAAAATATATATTTTTACATAAACACATACAAATATAAGAAATATTTAGTTATTTATTTATTGTGGTTGATCCAGTGAAAATAAATGGGACGGTAAATCCTGACTAACCATCGGTCTGATCTTGTTCCACAGCATCTAAAATGTTGTTATATGGTCATTCGGAAATGCCCGAGCAAAGTCTATCATCAAAGTATTTCTGTTTAATTCCCTCCCAGAAATGTTTTAACGACTGCATTCCCAAACAGCAGCATCCACCTCCAAAAGCAATGACCGCATTCATTCAGTTTTCGTCTGCTCGTTCTGAGGTGCAAGTAATTTATTATATAGGAAAATTATTATATTCAGTAGCTTCTCCTACTTTTCTTAGTGATGTATAGTGCCAGTTCATCAGAAAGTCCCGCTAGTCTCAAATTTCTAGCAAGAAATACAAATTCTTTATTTCTTTTGGATGGAAACCCGCTAGTGTGATGTTGCGAGCAAGCAGTAGATGGTCTGTATTTCTGGGAGTTTGTCCTTCACACTGGCCCATCTGTTCTCATGGTAAAGGAATTCAGTTTGGATCCCCGAGTACTTCTGGCTAAGTCTCACCCGTAGAGATCAGTACACAGATCTGTGGGTCTTCTCACCGTTTGACTCAGCTGTGGAAATCACGGCAGAGGCCTAGAGATCTGACCTGGGGAGACCGCATACTCTGGGCTCAGATGGCCCATGTGTTGAAATGTCAACACTAGTGAGTGTTAAGGAATCCTGAGAGGCAGGGCAGCAGCAGTCGTCAGTGAATCTGACAAGCTAAGCTGTGCTTTATATGGGTCTGAGGTGTGAATCTTATGCACATTTGACCAAGTCGTCATTAACACTATATACCCATAGTGAAGGGATTAAAATACATGCTTGCCATTTGCAATGCAATCTGCAGTCACTTTGTAAATTTAGGCTGTGAATTCTGTTTATCTGCATTTTTATAAAGAGTGCATAACCCCTTTTTGGCTTAAATATAGGGCTGCACAAGTTATTGAATAATGAATATAATTATGGTTGCTGCAATGAACTAATCATGAAAAATTATGTTTACAGCATTTCATTTATGTCTAGTCCTGTTGTGTCACAGTTGTTTATTTGCAGTGTGGTTTTTTGGAGCTGAGCATTGCAACATATTACAGATGAAAATATATAATTTAGTGTGTGCGTGTGTACAAACCTACATACATATACATACATACATACATACATACACACACACACTTATACTATATACTGTATATATCAAACATATTAATATTTTTAAGTTAGTCAGTTGGCTTTAGTTATGTCTCAGGCATGAACAATGATTTGCTTCTTGGCTTCTTTTTCTAAAAAGCATTAAATTGGGCTAAAACTGAAATAGTGCAGTCAGCATTTCTGTTTCTGTTTTCCTTAAAGAAAAAAGAGTGTATTTTAAATATGTATATCTGCTAAAAGTGAAATTAACACTAGCATATAGATGACTTTAAAGCAGCCAGAAAACTGCCATGTTTTCCCGGTGTCTTTAATCCAATAGCTCCCTCTTTCAGAAATGGAATAGAGTTATTCTCTTAGCATGATTCCATTGCTTTCATTTTTGCTGCCTTAATAGCCCAGCAATGGAAATAAGGAGCCTGAGAAAACTGTAAAAACTCTAAAATTAATGAAGTGAAGGGAAGAAAAGAAAAGGAGAGCGGGGTCAAAGAGAAAGAAACCCATCTGTGTGAGAGTGCCGCCCCAGTTAGAGCGTCTGGCTGATAAAGCAGTCTTTGATGGCAGAGATAGTACAGACGCCAGCCTAAATGTGGCCCGTTAGTGTGTTGTAAGTCGCCCTGTAGTGATAGTTGTCTAAAAAATCAGAGCTGTACCAAAGAGAGGCCGGAGGGAGGGAAGTACAGCGGTATTGTTTGTTATGTTTCACTTTTTCCCCCAGTCCAGGCAACCGTAATTCCAGCTTCCCTCTCTGACCCCAGTGAGAAGAAGAATGCCCAGGCCTGTCAAGAGTGGCGTCAAAAGATGAATTCTGTCCACCATAAAACTTCACTGTGCTCTCTCGTTCTGTTTCTCCTGCTCACATAAACACCCTCTGTCTTTCGCCCCCTCCGCCTGTCAGCACAGTGGTACAGTCTAATAGCTGGAGGGAATCTAATCCTTGGCACAGGATAAGAGACTCAGACTCCATTCCCTCTCTCTCCATCTCTCTCTCTCTCACACACTCATTCTCAGTTCAGTTCAATTCAAGAAAGCTTCACTGCCATGAATGTTAGGATCACATTATTTCCAAAGCAACAGTCTCTCTCTCTCTCTCTCTCTCTCTCTCTCTCTCTCTCTCTCTCTCTTTAGTCTCTTTCCCTCTCTGGTTAAAGTGTCTGGCAGAAGTGCTGTGGAGGAATGAGTTCATCTTTTCAGAATTCCCTGGATTAGAGGGGATGAAAAAGACAGGGATGTGGGCCTGTAGTTTGGTGGGAACAGATGACAAGCTGCTGTTTTTCCTCTCGATCTTTCCCTTACTCTGGATCTGCCCAGAGCTCTATGGACGTGTGTTTACCCCGAGGCGGTTCTTTTCTTGCCTTTTCTCCTCCCTGCATGGTGCTTTTAAAAGCATTAGTGGTTAATCACATAATATCGCCATTGAAATCAACCCCCCTTTTGTGTACTCAAAGTTAATTACCTCCAACTCACCCAAAATGATTTTTTTTTGGTGTGGTGTGGTGTGGTGTTTGGTAGCAGATCCTCCAAATCTCTTTTTCTTTTAGTCGCGCCACCTTACATGAAGTCTTGCTCCTGTGCATCTGCAAAAATGTAACGCGAGACATTGTTTGAAATACAATATGATGTACAATGTATGGTCCACATTTTTTCATGCATAATTCATTTTATACCATTCCTGTTGTCTTTGCTTATAATGCACTGCCTAAACACAATGGGGTAAATACACGAAACAGTTTAACACGCTTTATTTCCTTTTCACTTAGCACCTGCGATTTAGTTTAAACAGGTGCACATTTAATGATTTAATATACTTATAATTTTAGAGTACTTTTTATGTTTTTGAAAAGAAGTCTCTTATGCTCACCAAGGCTGTTTATTTGATTAAAAAAAATCAGTAAAAACAGTAATATTGTGAAATAATATTGCAATATAAAATAACTATTTTCTATGTTAATATATTTTGAAATGTCATTTATTCCCTTGATGACAAAAAAAAGCTGAATTTTCAGCAGCCATTCCTCCAATCTCAAATGAAACATCAAAAATCACAAAACAATCTAATCTCAAGAAACCTTTCTTTTTATTATCAGTGCTGAAAAATGTTGCTTATTTTTTTTTAAATAGATATTTTTTAACATTATAAATATCTTTAAAGTTGACCTATTATGCCCCTTTTTACAAGATGTAAAATAAGTCTCTGATGTTCCCGAGAGAGTGTGTCTGAAGGTGTAGCTCAAAATTCCTTAAAGATGATTTTTTATAGCTTGTTAAAATTGCCACTTTAAATTACCATAGCTCAGGCTCAGTCACTGTGGCAACTTATGCTGGGAAGCTAACCTGGTCCGGAGCAGGCTAAGGTGGTTTCACACTTGGTTCACTTGCCTGGTCCGAACCCAAGTTCGATTGCTCCCCCCTCCCCCTCCCCCCACTGGACTGTGTTCATATTATAATATTTTAGTCCGAACCGCGGTTCGATTGCGTCATCAAGCCAGCAGCTGTTTACCCCGTTGCTTAGTAACGACGGTGCAGGAGAAGGCGGCAAATGCATAACATTACTCTCTGCACTTTTATGTATTTACATTTTTTAACCGTTCTTTTTGTTTACAAAGCTTCGGTACATAATCGCACTTGCGTCTGTCTTATGAATGTACTGCAAATGCTCTAAAGAACGCTAAAGGTGAACAGAGATGAAATGTACAGCTCTCTGCTTGCAGTGCGTTTAGAAGACAGAGTTCACATCATCCAAACGAGCCGAACTCTGACGTCAATCGAACCCGGGTACGCACCAAAAGTGCTAGTGTGAAAGCACCCTAACTGTCAGGCTAAGCTGAGTTCCTCTAACACTGACCAGTAGCAACACATTGATATTACAACTGACTCTACTATAAAGGCTACAATTAGTTGACTTTATTATTAGTCCAAAAAATAAAAGTATATAGAAAATGTAACTTAAATAATCAAATAAATAAAAAAATAGGCTGCAACCAACTATATTTAATGTATTGTGGCCAAAATGTAATTACCTTTTTTTTTTAAGATTCAGTTGCCCATTCAGTTGATCAGCAGTTTCTAGCCATGCAGCCTTTCTCTCGGGTTTTATGACAGTTGTACCTTTTATGGTTATTAGAAGATTAAAACAGTACTATCTAAAATTGCTCTTTAAAGCAATAAAACATTTAAAACACTAAATTAAAAGTTAAAACCACTGAGTTAAAAATGAAAATAAATAATAGAAATCAGACTACATTTTAAATGATAAGAACACACATTAATTCATTTGAGATATTAGGGCTGTATTAGCAACTTACATTTGATTTACAGTTACTGCTATGATAAAAATATTTTAGCAAACTGTAAATTATAATTAAAATTCTAAATGTGTCATATTTAATGTCCAACAACAAATATTTTAGCAAACTGTATATTTTATTGCAGAATGCAGAATTATTGCGCCATTATTCTATTGCGCTCAGCCTGTGTAGCGTGCATGTGCGCAGCAGCATTCGTTTATTCGCGTAAGCCTCGCCCACTCCTGACAGAATGGATGTATCAACATAACAAAAAAAAATTTATATAATAAAAAATTAATATACCTGTGATGTGTCAGTTATGCACAGTGGAAAAAACACAATGTCTAAGCATGCACATCAAATTATCCTGACACACTAAACCCTGATCAAAAAAATGAGATCACATCACACATTAAGGGCTGCTTAAGAATAAGCATGCACATCAAAATATCCTAACTCACTAAAACTTCAACGAATAACAGAAACTGCGTGAATTTAAATGGTCGTTTATGAAACCGCTTTAGTCCAGATTGATTTGTTAGGTTATTTCAAAACTTGACTTTAATCCCCGCTTTTCTTAGCGTCTTTTATGAAACAGCCCCCTGTATTGTACTGTGCATAAAAATGCACTTTATTGAACTCCCACATTCCTATTTACCAATAACTCATGGTGCCATACAAACTTTATAAACCCCATTTGTTATTATGAGCTCGACTAATTCCAGCGGTTGACATCACATTGCTTTCATATGCAATTTGAACTCCCACATTCCTATTTACCGTCATTCTGGTAGCACATGAAGGCAGCATCAGTGAAAACAGACAGACAGTGGTAGCTTTAGCAACATTAGCCTTACAGAGTCTCAAGAAGCTCTTTCAGAAAGGCAATTTGGAAAACAAACGAGCGATAATTCTTTTGTAGGTGTTGCTGGATCACGAACAGTTGGCACTGCTCCATCCTTCAAGAGCAACTTCTGTGCAAAACCTGCTTTATACTGACCCACATTCACAAAGCAGTCCCGTGTAGAAATGATTCGCACAGACATAAACAAATTTTGGAAGTTGAGGGATCATTTTCTTCGAAAACAAAATTAATCCACCTCATCTTCAGCGGCTCATATTTCGGGAGTAAATGGAGAGAGCTATGTGGATTCAAACATCCAGCTACAGAACACCTAAAGCTCTTGGGAGACAGTCTCATCAGTGCAGCAATGGTGGACTGTGTACAAACATTAAAACGTCAGTCTCTGTCAATATTCGTGGGCGGGGCCTGTGGTTATTGTGATGTCACATTAGCACCAATGCAGGTAGTTGGGAGACACTGCTTATGAATTATGGGAATAAGAAAAAGGAATGGGTGGATTTTTATCATTATAGGGTGGTTGTGTACACACACTGCCAACACACATTTATGTCCAAACACCATGCAAAAGTGAATTTTGCATAATAGGTCCCCTTTAATGTCACTTTTGATCAATTAAATGCATCTTTGTGGAATAAATGTTTCTGAAAAGTATTCATTTCTTTAATATATAAAAAAAAATGTCTTTAATAAAATGACCATAAACTTGAAACAAAATAAGCCTTATAACTTTACAAATTAAATGTACTTCATCTTATTTTTGTAAATATATTTGAAAATTTCTGGCATCAATCTAAAAACTAGCTTTGAACACTGTAAGGTACATGATTTAAAAATAGGACTCAAAACAGTAAAACTAAAATGACAAAAACTGTATTTTGCCACATTTAAAGCATTGTAAAATAGTTAATATACATGACTATGAATGCACATCAGTTGAATCCTTGCACAGTTGCTTGGTAACCGTAAACAACCAGACAATAGTGCCTAACAACACCCCTTAATTACACGTTATTCCTCGTCTTGACTTGTTTGGGGCACATCCCACTCTGTATTTTTCGCATTACTCCACGTTTCTTCATTGCACGTGTAAATAACATAAAACAGTCCTGCCCACTGATGGCCACACACTGTATATATATCACAATTCCGCCCAGTCCAACATAGACTGTTTTTTTTCTTTGATGTGAATGAGACCGTCTGGCCTGGGAACAGACTGTGAATTGCATGTTTACCCTACTGATCGAGTAGCACGTCCACCAGAGTATTATGTCCAAGCTCTGAATTTCAAAGGAAATACCTTTGTGGCTGTCTAGCTGAGCGTGTGTGCGTGTTTTGTTCATTTCAAGCTTTGTAAAAAGGGCTGGTATTTGTCTAAAAACAAAATGGGGACTAAATAAAAGACTTTAGCCTTCTGACAAAGTAACCTTTAGTCTCTTGGCCTCCTTAAGCTCTTGCTTTGTAAGTCAACAAGGCCCTCGCTGTTGTTTGATCTCAGCTGGCCATGTTTGCTTTCCTTTAAGCGATTTACTACTCTAATATAATCTTTTCCTTGAGCAACTGGTGGGTTTTCTACACATTTTAGGCTGTGTGCAGAATGCTACTTTTAAACTGTCCCAAAGTATTTGCTGATTGTTTTTAACCCTGTAGTTTTCATGTTTTACAGCACACAACAGTGTGTTTGGGAATCTTTGTGTTTTTCAGTCGTTCTGGCTGAGCTCGGGAAGGGGTCTGACATCGGCGTCACCTCGAAGCCTCCGACAGCGCGTGTCTCCAAGGAGATTGACACTGGCGGAGACAGTTTTGAGAATATAATAACAATAATAACATACTCTACCTTTCTAATGGGTAAATCGAGCTGTTGAAAGGTGCTGAGGTTAAATGAACGCAGAGAGGCATAATTGCTCCCAGCTTTTGTCTTCCACCCCTCGTGAAGTGTGTGCGTCAAAAGAAAGACAAAAACTGAAGAATTCGAAGGGGTTCTCACTTTAGTCAGGAAAACACCGTTAGCACTTAGTCTGCCGTCATTATCTGTACACAAAGTGATGGGCCCACAGCGCTTAAGTGTTGTTAACTAAACTGTTGCTGAGTCATTAAGGTACATGAGTCTAGATGTCCATCGCCTTTGAACTAACACCTACTCGCTACAGTTGATAGCTTAAATGAGGTATATTATACTAAAGTACCATCATTGGCTGCGATTAGAGCCGCGGTGCCGTCTGTCTGTCTTTCCTGGTCTGAGTAAGACTGTATTTCCAGCTCTGGCGGCTTGTCAGAGGCTCTTCACTGACTCATGAGTGAGGCCCCCAGGGAAGGGGGAGACAGGAACTCTGTATCCTGCTTGTTGTGTGCTTGCTGATGTGCATTTTCCAGCCCCTACCTGAACACATGCACGCACACACAAACACACTGCCATGCGGTGCAATCATTTAACGTTCTGTCAAGGGCCGAATATCTTTCTTGGGTTGAAGTGTGCTGATAAATGACCCGTTGAAGCACAGGATGATGCAGAGATGACAGACATTGTGTAATATGAATATTTAGCAAGCAAAATTCAATTTCAATAACGGTAGATGGTTTCTAGTTGGTTGGATATTGTGCATCATTTTATGTATTTACATTTATCAGCTTTTATCCAAAGCAACTTACAGTGCATTCAGGCTAACATTTTTTTTTTTTACCTAACGTGTTCCCTGGGAATCGAACCCACAACCTTTGCACTGCTAACACAATGCTCTACCACTGAGCCACAGGAACACATCAATATATAATATTTTTATTGAAGAAAATGTTTACAATAGTAAATAATAAAATAGCTAAACCTACTTAAATGTGTACTTTATATACATACATTTAATTATATATACTTATTCATTGTATGCAAAAGATTAAGTAAATGCTTGTATATACACATATAATACACATATATGTAAAAAAAAAAAAAAAAAAAAAAATATCAAAGCAAAAAATATAAACATAAAAAATATAAATAACTATATGTTGTAATTTATATGATGTTATAAAAAAAATATGTAAATGTAAGGTATAAGTTCCTAGTTTTCCAGTAGGGTTAAAAAAAATAAACAACTTAGAAATAAGTTTAGTTTTAGTTTAAAATAATTCAAATAATAATTATAATAATTATATAAGTAATAATAATAATAATTGTGTATATATATATATATATATATATATATATATATATATATATATATATATATACCTTATCCTATATACCTTATTCAATATTCCATAATCCAAAAAACAGCTTGAATATCTTAGGCTGGTCTGAACACTGGTAGGTGATTTGTTGATTGTCCAGGGTGGTCTACCAGGTCTACCATGTTCCAGTCTTGGACTGGATGTTTCAACAGGGAGTGTAACGGAAGAGTAAATCTGAAAAACAAAGAGATGGCACTGGCTGGTTTTGAGTTCTAAGATTCTAATGAGTTTGCCCGATTTGTTCTCTTCCTTCCCTGTCTCCTTTCCCACTGAAACAAACTCACACAGCACAGTTCAGGCAGGAACAGCCAAAACACACACTCCTCTCTCAAACACAAACATTGGCTGATATTCTCTTCAGCTCTAATATACTTAAAACACATGAACACACATGCACAACACCCTCAGGAAAAGGGCCGGTCTCTGGGCTGAGCATTGTTCGCTCCCAAGCTAAACATTAAATAGATTATTAACCTTTAATCTTTGCACCTCTGTTTAAACCCACAGAACAGGCAGCGGAGACTTAACCACCCCCTTTCTGTGTCTCTCTCCCTCTCGCTCGCATTAAAACGGGGGGGCATTAATCATATCACAACACTTCTATGTTAAACAGCCATGTGAAACTTCCTGCCGCATTGTTTCATTTTTTTGCATCTCATTGATTTAGGTATAAGTTCAAATTCAGCCTTCATTAGGCAGCATTGCTGGAAGCATGTCTTCCTGTATCCTTTCCATTGACCTAACATAGAGCTACTGACTTTACATTGATGCTTTATGGAGAAAAATCTCCAGACAAAATAGTGCAGACACAATCTGCACTATTATTATGATTTATTCATAACATTCTCCATGAAGTGTTTTTGGATCAAAACAACCAGTGCAATGTTTTCATTAGACCATTCGGGCAGAAAAACCACCTTGCAACCTCAAAGAGGATGTAAGGAATTCTGTAATGTTAACATGCAGGGGCCCAGCACAAGGGGCTGTTTCAGTAATGAGAAGTGTGTTTAAAGTTGGTCCTGATTCCACATATAAAAAAAACAGTTGTGCTTGAATGGGCAGCAGTTCTTGTATATAATACATTTCTGGGTTTGTTTGTGTGGCACTATGGCATTCAGTCACCAGACAAGAACAAATACCATCATGTAATATTATTGATGTTTCATGTTATTGATGTCCTAAACACAGAGAATGAATAATGTTTTAAATTTTGGCTTGTGATGCACTGAAATAACAACAAAACTGAAAAGAAACTTTTAATTTAACCAAAAACTGTAATTAATAAATAAAGTTTCAGTAGTTGAATTAGACTAAAGCCAGTTAAGTTTTTTTTTTTTTTTTACAATGCACCACATCTTGATTTTTCAGCTGAACACATTTTACTAGCATAATTTTTGGTCACGGTTAAGTTTTCCCAATGTGGCTTATTCACATTGTGTGCACGAAGTAGATTCTGACAATCTACGTTTGCCAAAATTTTGGTACATCGCTAATATTGTAGACCCTTACGGCCCTTCAAAACAATTTCATCTGAAACGGAAAAATAAAAATGTTTACGTTTGCCAAAATTTTGGTAAAACACTAATATTGTATGGCTTCAGAACCCCTGAAATATATTCAACAAAAAAACTTACAACAAACAAACACTTCGTCACTGAAAGCTGAACCAAAGAAATCAAAGCATAGAATGACATGAGGGTGAGTAAATGATGTCAAAAGTTTCATTTTTTGTAATGACTTGGGCATTTGTTCGACCCTGAAAGTTTGACCACAGCAAGTGAATGAACAGGGACTATAGACCTATAGCCTCTAAGGAGCAAAATAATGGCATTACTCAATGTGCAAGTTAATCTGAGCTGATAGCGTGAAGCCTGAGGGGTCAGGGGGTCACAAGCTTGTGCTAAGTTGTCAAGGAGCTGAAAGCTGTCCCCAGGCCCACAGCGGGAGCTGGCAGGGAGGGGACGCTCCCTCTCCACCCAAGCCATCACCACCATCACCCACCCACAGGAATGTGGAGGAGAATAGAGACGGGGGAGGGAGTTGTTGCCGGATATGAGCTCATAGCTTTTCCATATACCCCTTCCACAAATATTTTCTCCCCGGATCAAGAAAGAGCGGGCAGAAATGCACACAATGCATGCCGCATTGTGCTTGGAAACATTTAAGATTGAGTGTGGCTGAGATAGACACATATTGAGGGAGTTGTAACTCACTAAGGGTTTGGCACTAAATGAAGTCCACAGACAGACTTCCAAGCCATGAAGGTGAATTAAATGAGGTGATTCAGAGAGTGTTTGGTTGTTCTGTATGTGTGCATTGCAGGTATGCATTTTTTTTTTTTTTTTTTTGAGTGTGTAAGCTTCAACTTAAGTATTTGTTAATGTCATATAATATATTTTGTTTTATTTTGGGGTAATTCTTTACAATTTCCCACCTTCAGGTTTTCTTTTGCATTCAATATACAAGTAAATAACTAATGAATTAAGTTTTGAGGCAGTGCCCTCTTGAGGCAGCGCATGACTGTGCAGCATTCAACTCCACATAATATTCCTTCTCCAGACATCTTTCTGCCCAGCAAATGTTTTCAGCTTGTTTGCATTGTAATATAATGGGGAAATCTAATGACTGACCCATCCTCTATTCTCATTTCAGATGCTAGTCTGTCACCTGATGCCCCCAAACAGAGTCATTGGTGTAACGTGGCATACTGGGAGCATCGGACGCGGGTGGGCCGCCTCTACACGGTGTACCAACCCGCCGTCAGCATTTTCTATGACCTACCTCAAGGCACAGGCTTCTGCCTCGGCCAGCTGAGCCTGGACCAGCGCAGCAGCACCGTGCAGCGGACACGTGGCAAGATCGGCTATGGCTTGCTCCTCAGCAAAGAGCCAGATGGAGTCTGGGCCTACAATCGCAGCCAGCACCCCATCTTTGTCAACTCACCTACCCTGGATGTACCGGGGAGCCGTAGTTTGGTGGTGCGCAAGGTGATGCCCGGCTACTCCATCAAAGTGTTCGACTATGAACGCTCGTCCATGCTCAGGCAGGGGGCCGAGTCCGAGCTGCTAGACGGACCGTATGACCCAAACAGTGTGCGCATCAGTTTCGCGAAAGGCTGGGGCCCTTGTTACTCCCGCCAGTTCATCACTTCCTGCCCATGCTGGCTCGAGATCCTCCTCAACAACCACAGATAACACATACACACATGGACTCAATTGTGTTGAGAGACTTTTGGACTCCACAGACTATCCCAAATATCATCTACTTAGATTTAATATAAAGTTTTATATATTATAAGAAATATATATTATACTTGTAAATACTGGAGTCATTTTTACGATGTAATTATTTATGTATGGTGCAATGTGTACATGGACAAGAGGAAAAAAACGGGAAATGCACTTTGGCTTATATATATATATAAATATATATATAAGATAAAGATTCTTTCAATACCAATTTGAAAAATTATACAGCAAAAATAGGAAGAGCCTGGTTTTGGTGTATAGTTTTCATATACTATTAATATCCAGATGAAAAGCTAACACCATTCACACATTGATAATAAAGTATTCGCATAATATTGCTGTGCTTTCTGTCTCTCACTTACATTTTTTTTTTACCTATAAATTTTTTTATTCTACATGCTTATTTTTACATGAAAAAGAAGATAATGTGAATGAGATCATGTAAATTGGAAAAATAAGGTTCCAAAAGTGGGGTTTTATAGTGATACCATTTTGATTTCTTCAAATAACCTTTCACTGAATATTATAAACATCTAAAGAACCATTTCCACTATTTAAGAATCTTTTGTGCAGTGAAAAGGTTCAGTGGATGTTAAAGGTTCTTCATGGAACCATACATAGATGCCAAAAAATAACCTTTATTTTTAAGTGTTAACTATCATCTTCATCTGATATTAGGCTTTGTGTTTTATCATTGCGTCCTCAATTGTATTTTACATGGTGTCCTAACTAGATGCGGCTTTTACCAGCATCATTCTTGGAAACCCTGTCCACCATGAAATCAGATTGGTCGAAAATCCTATTCTGCATAATGGTACATTAAACATTAAAAATCTCTCTGGTTGGCTGGCTAATGTAATGTTGTAATGTTGCTTTTCACTGGGAACTTTGTGCCTAGTTAGAACGTGGTGTTGCGCACAACCTGCTGTTGAAACAAACCATCACTGTGGTCTGTGGAGGTGAAAAGAAATCCATTCTGTTGAAACTGAGTTTTCAAACCGGGACTTTTGGCATTGGCTGTCATTCTAAAAATTGTTCAAACCTCTGGAATTAACATTTTGAAACCGAGGGAGGTCGTTTTGGTGGCGCAAAGTTATTTCAGGCGTCAATCTCCCTTTTCGCTCCAGAGCCAAGATCACATCTACACGTTGGTTGAGAGGAGGTTACAGCCAGAGTTCCTTGAGGTCCTTGAGAGCCTTGCTGGCCGGTGTTGAAGAGAGAGGAGGAGTTTTTCTGAAGAGAAGATGATGTATCCTCAAGCATGGCTTCCTCTCTGCTCTGTCCCTGCAGCTCCTAGCCGACTAGCCTCCACAGCGGCCGTGGTCAGTGGTTTATGGGACCAGCTGCGCTTCTTTCTTCTGCAAGGAGAGGAGGTGGTGGCTCCCATCCCAGTGCATTGATATATCTCCATGAATGCACATGGCAAAACCAAGACCTTTAAAGAAACTATGCGCAGGCCAGAAAACTACATCCAAGGTGGATGTGGTAGGGCTGGCTTCCTTTCTAATTGTGGGTGTTGGTTGTCAAAGTCACTGGGGGAGAGAAGGAGGGGGCTGTGGCCTAACCTGCCAAAAGCCAGTTTGGAAAAAAACAACAACAATGCGGTCCATGCAGGCGAACAATGCGATTGTGGACTGTAAATTTTGCAAAGAGATGTGCAATAGTGGAGGTATTGCAAAAACGGCTTTGCCATCTCACACAGAGAGCAAAGCTCTTTCTCCCTATGTGCTGTCTGCCGCCAGCCCCGTGCCGAGTTCAAACAGCCCTGAGAAGCTGCTCCTCTAACTGCAACTGGGGGCCATTATCCTGCTCCTTTGTGTCTGCTTTATGGGAAGAGGGTCCGGATCACCACTTGGGGAGGAACTGGCAGACTATTATACTGGGCAGGGCTAGAGCCTGAGATACATAGTACATAGATTACACAAGGCACCTCAGCGGGTACAAAAGGGGGCCTAATTAGACCAGGCCTGGGTGAGGTCCAGAGAAATAGCAAGAGCGAGAGCTACCAGGCCTGGAAACGCACCCTGCTCCTCAGCAGCTCCAGCATGAAGTGAGTAAGAGAGGGACGGATGGGGGAGAAAGAAAAAGGAGGAGGATAAACGGAAAAGCCATGTAAGCAGTTTTGCAAGTGTGCCGCTACCTCAGGGATGGTATTGATTAACAGGGTTTCAGAGCGTTCTCACTGCCAAAGATGTCTTAAGCTGCTATGAGCTGCTGAGGGCCAAGTACGCCATTTTGTTTGCCCTTTTAATGTACAGCTCAGTGGCCTTTGTGCCTCACAAAAGTTATTTAGAATGTCCCTTCTCCCTCTTCTTTAATTGAGACTCTTGTGTCTCTTTAATGGAGACATGTTTAATTGTCCTGCTTCTCAGATCTTTCTACTGAGAAAAAGACCCTGGTAATTTTATGTTTCCTCTAGCATTTGAGAAAAGTCTGCAGTTTCATGTAAGATTTTAACATGAAAATTTCACATAAAACAAAAAAGTAATCTCATTTTTAACAACTCCATAAAAAAAAATTACATGTAAAATGTGAAATCTTCAAAAAAAAAAAAAAAAAAAAGAAATCTTCAAAAAAAAAAAAAAAAAAAACCTGAGCTTTGAATGTGCAACCACTGAGCAATGAAATATTCTTCTCTTATTCTACTCTTTTGACAAAGACCCAGTTTCCCAAATGAAAAAGACTGTTTTAATTGTGTAGACATGCTAAACGCGGATTTTGTCAGGAATGCACTAGCATATAGATAGCTTCAAACCAAACACACATGGACTAAACCCACAAGAACTCTGATTTTGACGTCATGGGGTCTTTAGCAGCCAGATTTCCAGCTTCATTCTACACTTAAATAATTCCAAAAGTCTCAAAAAAAAGTACCTTTGAGTGTCCGTGCTTGCTCTTGAGTGTCCCTGACTACTTTTTTAAGCATAGTTAGGAGACTTTGTGATTATGACGTGCTTCTTGCCAAACCCTCAATGAATTCCACAGAGTTCAAGATGCTCTACCTCCTTGAATCTGCTCCCCTGTTGTATACAAGGGTAATTACTGCTAAACAATAAAAATGGACTTGTTTTTGTTACAAATCTTCCAGAAATTATGAAAAAAAGTAGTCTTGCATGCTTGCAACAGTCTGGTTTTTGTTGAAGCTTATTCCAGAATCACTGACTCACCTTGTCCTCTGCCATCTATCACAGAAGTGCATTTTGCTTTACATCTACGTAAACCAGTAAAAACATTTATGATAAGTTGCTATTACTTTTTTAAATCTTAATTGACTTCATTAGGGAAGGGAATTGACTTCAATTTAGGGAAGTCGTGGCCTAATGGTTAGAGAGTTTGACTCCTAATCCTAAGGTTGTGGGTTCGAGTCTTGGGCCGGCAATACCACAACTGAGGTTCCCTTGAGCAAGGCACTGAACCTACCCGGGCTCCCCAGGTGCAGCAGCATAAATGCCTGCCCACTGCTCCGGGTGTGTGTGTTTTTATTAAGGTCTCATTTACATTTCTGTTAAATATCAACTTTTTGATGTCAAACAGTTCTCTTTTTTTTCCTAAAATTAAAAAAAATAGGCCAAGTTGATATCATTGTTGACATATGTATCTTTGTAAATAGCAATGTTGTTCTTTTCTTCGAAAATTAAAAAATAGACCCAATTTAGATCATTGCTGACATACAGTAAGAGCACAGAGCTTTAAAAAAAAAGGGATGTAGATAGCATTGCTTGGATAGTTTGGTCTCAAACATTTGATTGCAGACTCTTTTATCTAGGCAAACATTGTGAGATGTTGATGAAATCTCTTCTAAAACTCAAGAGGAGACACATGTAAGATTATCTTGTATCAGAAATGTTTTTTGTCATTATTTACTCACCTCATGTCACTCCAAACCTGTATGACTTACTTTCAAACAGTTTTGGTGACCACTGAGTGTTTAAATAAAGAATAAAACATATTTTATGCTCAGCTAAAGAAAAAAAGTCATAGGTTTTGAACAACATGTGAGTGAATTAATGATGACAGATTCCCTCGTTTCCCTTGATTTTTACTAGATCATAATACATGATGTGTTGAGAGAATTCCAGATGTGATATGATATTGCAACGATATCAAGACATCAGGTTTATTCTTGTAAAAATCACCATTACACCACTCCCAGGTAATTCCCTCGGCTGTTATCAGAGTGTTTGATGGTACAGCACTGGAATGTGTTCAGATGCTGTTTTATTGCATGCTGTCACATCCTGTGAATCACTCACTCCGTGATAAAACATAAGCTTAACAGAACAGCCTCATGTATTTACTTCTCCTGCCTTTACTTCCATTGCAACCGTTCAACAGAATTGCACTGCACAAACTAGTAACCAAATTTTTTGTTGCTGCTTAAACTCCATGTTTAGCTCTGATGGACAGGGAGTGGAGGAGCAGTAAGCAGCAGCTGCCTGATTACCGTACTGCACAGTAGCCGCTGCTGCAGTTGATGACCTGATCCAGCCCGGCACATCTGGCGCTGGCACAAACACACTGAAGTAATAGCACATTTGAAGGCGGGCAAGAGAGGAAGATTACATGGAGCGCCTGGAAGACTTCCTGCCTGCTCTCTCTCATGAGCGAGACCTGCGGAAGTCTTCTCACCTTGGCTTAGTGCGCTCTAATTACAGAACTTCACCTGACAACAGTTAGACGGACATGCACGCACACGCTTTTGAGCTTGATGATTCGGGGATGTACAGAGCAGGAGATGAGACCACACTCGGGTATTAGAGAAGACAATGCCGGAGATGTTCCCTCCCTTTCTGAAACGTAAGATTGGATTAACATGCCTTGGTGTGGCTGAGGTGCATCATTCACACCCCAGATAATAGAGCATGATAAAAATGTCATCTTCCTGTCATGTTGTTCTCTCTGAGTCTTGCTCATCTACGTTCTCTGACTTTCGAGAAAAAGGTTATGCAACAAGTGTTGTTTAGAAGTACATTGGGCAAAATTATGACAGTATAAGCTCAGTTGTAGAACAAAGTGACCTTGCAGAGTTTCCTCCAAGATGTGAAATGCGTGTGATGAAAGAGAGGAGCTTTTGACAGCATCGCAGCAGCAATGTTCTTTTGTTGCTTCCTCCCTCCATTCTATAATTGCAGGGTTAACAGGGGCCTCACTGACGTACACACGGGATTTATTTTAGTGAGTTTCCACAGAGCTTAAACGAATGCCGTAGCACACCCTCCACACACACACACACACACACGCACACACACACACACACACACACACACACACACACATATGCAGAGAGTTTTGAGTCTAACATGCAATACATACAAATGCACTCTCATTCCCTTCCATGCACTCAGCCTTGGCAAATTTCTGATACATAAATCATCTGGTACATCTTCAGAGCCTTCACCTCACTCAAAGCTCTCTTTAAGTAAAAAACACACAATAGATCTTGTTTAGTTTTGCGGTTTCAGTTTGGCTGTTCACCAACGTTAAAAACCTTTGATAATTTAAAGTCACTGCATTTCATTGAGAATATTTCCTTTAAAGGGCTTCCTTGTTAGTGCAAGCACTGATACAATGGGCTGGCTTTGTAAACTACTCTGGTTTGGTTTTTTTTTTTTTTTTTTGCATTTTAAAGACAGACTCATTGTCTTCAGGTTCAATTTGAAAATGGAGCACATTAGTATGTTTTCCCTCTCTCTTAACACAGAGACTCTGCGCCTGACTCCACTACAATCTTCCCTTTCAGCAGCATTTAGCCATGACAGTGGGCTGTGTCCCTACTCCTGAAACCTGGCCAAGACCCCCCTTTTTCTGAAGAATGAGAAAGGCATTCCTTTTTCAGTTAACCCCTACCAAGGCTCCATTAAAATGGAATCAGACTTAAATTACTTTGTCAGTCCTTTTGTTTTAAAGAAAGGTTTTTCATATGGATACTCTCTAGTCCACCACAGACCAACTAGTTCACTCATTCTCATGTTTATGCACATTTTTGTGCATACAGTATTATGAAGTATTAATAATAATATGACTTAGTAATATGAGTAATATGAAGTATTATTTATTTTTGACTAAAGGCCCATTCATTCAGTAACAATATTGTTCCTCTGTGTCATTATCAATGTACTTTGTACAGGTACTCAAAGGTTTGGACTTCCTATTCTCATATAATTAAAATTATTACTAAACTTTATAGTTAAAGTTATGCTTTACTTTGAAGGGCAGTTACATTAATATGTAGGCCATGTGAATGCTGGAGACTGGAAACAAAAGCTTATGCTAAAAAGTTTAAAAGTTCAAGTATGATGAACCTGCAAATTTGTATTACGTGAAGACCTGTGACCAACAGAATAACGATAAGTCTCTTTTTCTTGCAGTCTCTGAATAAATTTCGCATCCTCAAAGTCTAGTGCAGGGATGGCCAACATCAGTCAGCTCCAACCCTAATCAAACACACCTGAACAAGCTAATCAAGGCAACTTAAACTATCATGCTTTTTGCCTTCTTTATACCAAATTATATTCTCAGAATGCATTGCGATAGTTTTAGTGAAAACGAAAGAGGAGTGCTGAATTAGGAACTGTGCTAGCAAAACTATTCTTAATATTTTTAGCATATTGTCGTTATATGGCAGAAATAGTAAGAGTAGTATGTAGTACTGAATTGTTCAGAATGTAGTTCCAACAAATGTTATTATAAAATGATATAATTTTTCTAACAGAAAAAAAGCATCCATAAAATTAGGTTAAAATAATTATTGGCATTTAATTTCATCCCAAATTTGTGTGTGCTATGTATATTTAAACTTATTAAACTATTAAAATCTTATGCTCTTTATTAAAATCATTTGCGAGTTGAGTCTCCTGCGGTGCTATTTGTTGTAGAGGTTCCAGATACATGTACGCCTACACAAGATCTGCCCACAGATTTCTGCACCCATCATTCATAACATTTAATTTATACTGTAGAAAGCTCAGCTTAAAGGGATAGATCACCCAAAAATGAAAATTCTGTCATCATTCACTCACCCTCAAGTTGTTCCAAACCTGTATGAGTTTCCTTCTTCTGTTAAACACAAAAGAATTTATTTTGAAGAACGTTGGTAACCGAACAGTACCCCCCCCCCCATAACTTTTAAGTAAATATCTATTTTAGGCTTATGATCGAGGTTAGGTGATTCTACACCCTTGTTAATCAGCTATCATTTCACACACTGAGTTTAGGAATAAATTATGGGTAGGGTTAGGTTTTTGAGTAAGGATTGGGTTAAGTCTATATTTTTGGACAGTAATGTTTATCCAGGATCAACAAAAGATGTCTTACTTGGCAAAATCATTGCAACCCCATGAGGCCACATGAGAGTTATTGTGAATGGCAGTTAAATGAGACAACCTGCTTATGAGAATGAATGTAGTATGAAATTCAGACATACTACAACTACTATAAAGAACATGTTTTTTTTCGTTCATTAAGCAAGTTTATAGTACGGGGCAGCTATACAGTATTTGATTTCGGGTGCAGTGTAGGCCTGCTTATGAGATTTCATGATGAGGCCTTAGCATTCAACTTTGAGTCAGAAAGCTTGACAGCTCGGTAGGTTTTTGGAGTTAATGACTGGTTCTAAATTTGTCAGTGTGGATTGTGGGAACAGACAATGAAACAAAAATGAATGTAAATCACTCAAGACTAAAACTGTGTATAAATGCTGGTGAAGTCATTCTTTGATACCCTTTTCTGCTGTGTATATTTGCCACAACATTCCCTCATGTCCCATTTGTTTTTACAAGGCATAGCATTCTGTGACTTTAACCAATTTAATGCTACTTTTAAGATGGGGTGAAGAAGCAGTTTTACTTTTAGACTGTTCTACCAGCCTGTCCCATCAGCAGTAAGAGAGACAGTTTTATTTATTTATTTTTTTCCAAGGGAGACTATTAAACAGGATATGTACAATGCTAACCACCTCTCTCTTTCTTTCTCTCACTCTCTTCCCCCTCCTAATATGTTCCATATTGTGAGTTTAAATAGGGTGGACTCAGGAAATGCAGTCACACTGGCTTGCCTTTCCAAGATTCCAGGCTGAGGTTTGGCCCAGTGTGGCGGTGGTTCTGCGGGCCCGGGCGCCTGGGCAAGCCTGTGTCGGGTTTCCTCCTCTTGGGAGAATAGGTGTCCACGTCGCCTGTTTTCGCTGGTTATATGCAGAATGGTCTGTTCTCTGCTGCCACTTTGCAATGCAATCCTTTTGCAAATTTGATGCAGTTGTTCGACATTTCACAGGGTTATTTAAACAGCTATGGTAGATTTGTGATGTTGTGTTTTACTCGTAAAAGTCTGTAAATAATTTTTGTTGCACGGGGTGTGAGAATGCTGCAGTAGTGTGTTTGTGCTTGTATAAGATCATGCCGTCCACTGCATATCCTAAAGATTCCTATCTTCTCTCTCTGAGAATCTGGAGCACTTCAAGAACACTTCACCGAAGCAGAGGAGATCAGAGATGTTCTGTGAATACCTCCCTCTTTCTCTACTCCAGCTAATCAATCACAGAGCCCGGTTTGCTGCTGACAAACATCTGAAGTGCTTCTTGCAGGGGAATTAGACAGAGCAGAGTTGTAGTTCTCATTCATGTCTTTATCTCGGGCTGTATCTCATGCAGAATTGCCCGTGAGGAAAATACCTCCCGACTCTAAACAATATTCTTATTGTGGTTTTCAGCTCTGCTATTTACAGCTTCACTCCAGAAAGAGCATGCATATGTGTATGTGTGTGTAGAAGGGAAAAGAGGCGTTTCTGAGTCCTTCTCTGAAGAAAAAAGATGAGTGAATAGATTCAGCTTCAGCTTAGAGGTCAGGTTACACATTCCAGGGGCACACACTACTGCCTGTCTCCACGCTTAAATACCTGTGTGCATTTGTGACTGTGTGTGTTCATTTGTGCACATACTTTTGATAAACAACTGCATTTCAATACTCTGACACACACACACACACACACACACACACACACACACACACACACACACACACACACACACACACACACACACACACACACACAATATTCCTTTTCATAAATCCACAGATGCACACTCATTCCAGATATGATATACAGCCTATAATTACATTATTGTAAGAGGCGAATTACCCGGCATTAGTCTGTGGAGCATTTTTTTCCAGTTGCAGAAGACTTTGACATTTCTGTGGGAGAGAATGAAGCTGGTATGAGGGCCAGGCTCCAGAGCAATGCTGTGGAGAGGGGTAATGAGAGAGAGGAGCCCAGAGGCAGCCACTGTAATTGGGCTGTAAATGTCCAGAGAGCCCCAGGGACCAACCCCCACACATGGACTTTCCAGATGTTGGACGCCCTCTTCAATCATTCTGATATCTGAGTCACAGTGGCCACACCCATCTGTTGCATTTTTATAAAAAGTCTTCAATTACTTTTTTGTTTGATAAACGATCGATGATATAAAGACACTTCAGGGCAGGAAACTGAAAGTTTGGTTTTCAATTTCACAGGGAAGCATTTATAGATAATAATGCAATTGTGTTCCCAGATTGTGGTGAACATCTGAAGACATGTACAGTCTCAAACTGATTTCATTACTGTAAGTAACAGGCTCACTACCACATGTATCTGGCAGAATGAAAGTCATAAACAATTGCATTCGAGGGACTAAATTAAGGAAGAAAACGGAAAGAGAGAACAGAAAAGAAGAGAAAGAAAAAGAGCACTGCTCTTTTAGTCTAATTTTGCGGAAAAAGCTTGTGCCCTTAAAACTCTGAGGAATCCAGTAAGAGAAACCACGGGAGTGGCTTTAAGTGCTGCTGGTGCCTACTGGACTGCTGTGTGTATGTGTGTAATTGAAAAAGAGAGAGAGAGAGAGAGAAAGAGAGAGAGAGAGAGAGAGAGAGAGAGAGAGAGAGAGAGAGCAGGACCAGGCCGTTCCACTCTGTGGCTTTGATTAAGGCAACAATGCTGTTTATTTTACTATTTTCTGAGTTCTACACACAGAAGAACATGGAAAAGGGAACTAAATGTACAGCAAAATGACGTTTTTGTTTATTAAACATCCAAAGCAGCTGATTCGCTGTTTATGTTCTTTAGATGGAGCAAACGGGCTTGTTGTACTTGACATGTTACATTCTTAAAAAACTAAAGAATTCAACACCAAATCTAAAGAGGTTCCAAAACTCAAATTTAGTACAACAGCACTGGCACTTTTCATTGTTTATAACACTGTGCTTACGTTTGTTTGCGTGTTCCAGACATACTGTCTGTTTGTGAATTAGTGGTGGGGATTTTTTTAGTGTTTTATTTTTCTTCCAGTTTTTGCAGGTTCCATTGAAACACCATCAATGAATCATTCAATGAACTGATTTATTCAAAACCACAAATTAATTCAGGAACTAAAAAGGTGCGTCCCAATTTGTGTGCTTATGCATTATTCTATGCTGTTTTTAGTGTAAATAGTGTGATTAGTGTGTTCATACTAAAATTCTAAAAAGAACAAGTGTACTTTAAATACCTGGATAATGCACTTTATTAACCAAAAAAAAAAAAGCGTGGAATGTTGGACACTTCATGCATTCAACTGTTGCAGCTTTAACTAATCAGCGGAGGAGAGGGGCTATCAGACTCCAATGTTGAATGTCAAAATAACTTTATAAAATTCATACACTACACAGCTGAGTAGCAAACTACATAGTGTGCATAGTGCGTTATTTGGGACGCAACTAAAAGTGACTGTCTTCTGGAGCAAGTCATTGAATCAATGACTCAATTGATTTGTTCAAAAACACTGATTCATTCAGGATTGAAACAAGTGATGGTGAGTCCAAAATATTTCAGAGAAACTGGACAGATGACAACAGTAACAACAATATTGTGTTTAAAATGTAAGTTACACAATATGTTGTGTCTGATATTTGCAACAACAATACTCTTGCTTGTGTGATTGCTTAAATTCTAATTTATACAGCATTACAGTATATTACAAAAGAACAAAATCGCTTTATTTTTTCCCTCTCACCTTCTAAAAAAAAAAAAAAAAAAAACATGACATGATTAATGCCTGTTCAGGGTCATTATTTAACAAAAGTAAAGAGCAGAAATGTACTTATCCTTCTTTTTGTGTACCTTTACCCCATCCTTATCTTCAGCGGAGGAACCCAGGCCCCCAAACCTGAACAAAAAATTCTGCTAAAGGCTTTAAAAAGGCCCTAGCAGCACCCTGTGTTAATAACCTGTCTTATTCCTGAGCCACTGTGTAACCCAAGCCCTTGCTCGCATTCCTCTCTCTTTTGTTTGACTTAGTTTTGAGCTTTTGAGACTGCCGGAGCTCCTGGCTGCTTTGCTAGTCTTGTGCCATCCTACTGGAGGCTGTTTAAGGCCTTAATCTGGACCTGTCTGTCAGTTCTGCCCCGTTAAGGCCCGAACTGATTGACTATGAATGCTAACTTCTGTCAGCACCTTGGAGTAAAGACCTGGGCGTTTGGGGGACGGAAAGGGGCACAAGTGAATGAGATAGAAAAAGAGGGAAAGGTAAGGGGGGAGGGGGGAAGACAGAAATGCACAGCTGATAAGTGAAGGATGTGTGCTGCATTTACTGACAGAGGCTTTCCTGTTAGTTTCATTTTGAAAATGGGCCATATGATAATTGCATTACATGAATTTCAAATGTCTGGAGTTTGTAATCAGGTCTTGGCCTGATGGAGACCTTGAAGTTATTAAGGCAAGTTATTGGAGGAATATATTACATGTCATTGGTTAGCTTTGCAGGCCTGCTTAAAGTGAGAGGGAGCAGCGAAGTGTTTTCCATCTGGCCCTTTCCATGGCGGTTTAGTTTCCAAACCTAACACACACTCTCACAGACAGACTGATGTCTGTAGAATGTATACCATTTAACTTCCTGCAAATGTCAAAAAAGAAAAAGAGTCGTGTCACAGGAACGCAAGATGTTCATGGCCCGGTTCTCATGGATTCCTGTGGGGAGATTTATGTAAGCGCCCTTCCCCTCGCCTGCGGTGGCGGTACGAGTGGCGGCAGTCTGTCAGGGATGACGACGCTGACAATGTTCAAACAGTCATTAACAAGGCCAAGAATCCCTATTAGGAATGACCCTGCAGGTACGACAGAGCAGGTTTAACCTCAGGACTCAATATGCGGCGTGTACAGACGCATTGTACTGAAACCCACACAACATTGTGCTTGCCAGTGCAGCATGATGGTAAATAACATTGTAAACAGGAGTTATCTGATAACATTATGGCAAAATTGTAACAGCAATATTGTGAAATATTATTACAATTTAAAATAACAGTTGTGTTGTATGTGTCACATGATCCTTAAAAATTCATTTTAATATGCTGATTTGGTGCTCAAACATTTCTTCTTATTATTAATGACCCAAACTTTTGAACAGAAGTGTTTCCTGTCGTTTGTTCATTTATCATAGTAACTATGTGGAGGTTGACACTAGCAAAATATATATATTTTTTTAATTAAATAAAAAATAAAATGTTTAAAATAAACATAGTAATAGCAATGCATTTTTAAAGCCTATGCTATTTCCTATGAATTTCCTTTTTGCCTTATTACTTGCATACATTTCATCCCTGTTGGCATTCCCCTTATGTCTGTGTTTTCTTCTGCTTGTATGAACAAAATGAAGCAAGATTATTAATATAAATGCAGTAATCACTGCCCAGAGGCTTCTCTAGAGTCAGTATAATAGCAGTCGCCTGAGAAGAGAGAGGGAGACAAGCGGGCCTCTGCATTCTTCCTGAGAGACCTGCAAGCTCAGGCTTGCTGCTGCTGTTTGGAAAGTGTGCAGCCTGTCTTGCTTACACGCTTCTCTGCTGTTCACACAGCCAGCCAACCATGCAACAGGTAATTTAGTCCAACATATATAACGTGTCTGTCCTAATGTGAAGTCAATTCAAACCAATTGTTGGTTGAATTTATGAAAATGGTTTCTAAAAAATAATTATATTATTGTCATTTTGAAATGAAAATTGTTCTCCACAATTTACTTAAAATTTACTAAAATGTTCAGATCAGCAAAATATTTGAGAGCTATTCAAAAGTAAAAATGCAAATAGATAAAAAGAAAAATCAAGATGTAAACTGAAATTATTTTTTTCTTTTTTTTAAATCACTCGCGTATGCGACTAAATCTTCACTCTGGGTAACTAAATGATGTCTATCATTAGCCATTGGCTAGTAAATTCTTAGATTTTAGTCGCCAGTGTGTGAGTTGGAGGCTAAGTATAAGTTTAGCACCCGTCAAGAGGATTTTCACTCGCCGAACTCTGACTGAGTGCTTCAGAGTTTCACTCTCCGTCAAGAGGTCTGTGCTTTCTATCAGTTCATCTCAGTGGATGCGCAGCATACCTATATGTGACATACCATTAACTCTAGTGTGTAGGCTCATGACTCGCCGTTGCTTTGCCGAGAGCACTGTTTCTCACACGGAGGCCATGTTTACCACTGGTGTGGCCTCCCCTCTTCTTTTATAACAGTCTGCAAATGTCTGGGGACTGAGGAGACAAGTTGGTCAAGTTTAGGAATAGGAATGTTGTCCCCATTCTTGTCTAATACAGGCTTCTAGTTGCTCAACTGTCTTAGGTCTTCTTTGTCGCATCTTCCTCTTTATGATCCACCAAATGTTTTCTATGGGTGAAAGATCTGGACTGCAGGCTGGCCATTTCAGTACCTTGATCTACTTCTTCTTCTAACGCAGCCATGATGTTGTAAATGCAAGGTCTTCCCTGAAAGAGACGACATCTGGATGGGAGCATATGTTGTTCTAGAACTTGGATATACCTTTCAGCATTGATGGTGTCTTTCCAAATGTGTAAGCTGCCCATGCCACACGCACTCATGCAACCCCATACTATCAGAGATGCAGGCTTTCTGAACTGAGCACTGATAACAACTGTGGGTTGTCCTTGTCCTCGTTAGTCCGGATGACATGGCGCCCCCATTTTTTCCCAAAAAGAAGTTACAATTTTGATTCGTCTGACCACAGAACAGGTTTCCACTTTGCCACAGTCCATTTTAAATGAGCCTTGGCCCAGAGAAAACTCCTGGCCCAGAGAAAAAAGCCATGTATAGATATGGCTTCTTTTTTGACCTATAGAGTTTTAGCCGGCAAACGGCGAATGGCACGGTGGATTGTGTTCACCGACAATGTTTTCTGGAAGTATTCCTGAGCCCATGTTGTGATTTCCCATTACAGTAGCATTCCTGTATGTGATGCAGTACCGTCTAAGGGCCCGAAGATCATGGGCATCCAGTACGGTTTTTTCCGGCCTTGACCCTTACGCACAGAGATTGTTCCAGATTCTCTGAATCTGTGAATGATATTATGCACTGTAGATGATGATAACTTCAAAACTCTTTGCAATTTTTCTCTGAGAAAACTCCTTTCTGATATTGTTCCACTATTTTTTTCGCCGCAGCTTTGGGGGGAATTGGTGATCCTCTGCCCATCTTGACTTCTGAGAGACACTGCCACTCTGAGAGGCTCTTTTTATACCCACTCATGTTGCCAATTGACCTTATAAGTTGCAAATTGGTCCTCCAGCTGTTCCTTATATGTACATTTAACTTTTCTGGCCTCTCTATTGCTACCTGTCCCACTTTTTTGGAATGTGGAGCGCTCATGAAATCCAAAATGAGCCAATATTTGGCATGACATTTCAAAATGTCTCACTTTTAACATTTGATATGTTATCTATATTCTGTTGTGAATAAAATATAAGTTTATGAGATTTGTAAACACACCTCATATCAAACCACTTTACTGCAGCATTTTTAGATATGGGACAATTTGTTGCTTTAGGGTAGTAGCCTTAGCATCATTGTATTCCAATGAATTTTCTGCCACCTCATTTAGACAGCTAGAACGTTGGAAGAATTTTGGTTCCAACTGTTTAATGTCAGGGTGCGATACCCGGTGAAAGTTCCTGCTGGATACTGTAAGTGTCAATGGCATCAGTGTTGCAGGTTTTCAGAAGGTGTTTGCTATGAGGAGATGGAGCAGAGGGACATGCAAGTAGCAGCTAACTAAGCTCACTTTATAAAATGTCAAAGAGCCATTTTTATTTAGTTTTGACTGGACAAATATTTGTGAGTCCATTATGGGGTTACACCTACAGACACCAGCTTAGGAGACAGTAGGAGTTTGTTTTCATCCTTTTCATCTTTTCACTCCCTCCGTCACTCCCCACTCTCCCTCCCTCACTCCAGAGTTTTTAATATCAAAGTGCACTGTCTGACAGGAGTAAGTCAGGAACAAGGGGGCTTTTGTGTGATCTTTCTAGAACCAGCCAGGGACGACAAGAGCTTGTCAACCCTTGTTCGGCGTGAAAGGGAGATGTGAGGGAAAAAAAGCAACCAGGATGAAGAGAGGTTCGTCTGCTCTCTCTGTCTGGTTCAGGCACAGGTTTGAAACTGAATAACTTAATTTCACTTTGTTGGAACTTAATTTTCACTTTTGTCGGGGCAGACAAGAGACGGGTAACAAAGGTCTCCTTTTTCTTAAACCACCCCAGCACTTTGTTATTTACAAGATCATGACTTCTAACAGCATGAAAATAGCTCTACTCTCCTGAAGGTGTTTGGATGAAAAGAGGAGGGTTTTTACAGCCGTTAAACCGTGCCCTGGAATATCAGAGATGAAAAGCATACTTCAGTACGACTTATTAAATGAGACCTGTGTAGCTGAAAACTAAAAGGCTGTTCAACTGCCAGGCGTTGCCCGAGGATGTGGTTTGTATTGTTATGTACATTGCACAACCGCTAAACAAAACTCAGGGTATGACATGGGAAGTTTTTGTGTACTACAGACACAAAAGGGAGAGAAAGCAATGTCCTCCCTTCTTCAAAGCTCCTCGGGTTGTGCGGCATCTGTGTGTGGTGAGGAACATAATAAAAGGTTTACCTTCCTCCGAAAAACATGTTCGGAGTAGCTGCTCCTCCATTTTATTATTTATGGTCTGTAATTAAAATGTACAATCTCATGTCACGTCAGCTGTATTTCACCATGGATCTAAGAAGAGTCTCTGAACTCAAATTTCCATTCAAAGTTCAATTAAAAAAAACTTTTTGTTGTTGTTGTTATTGAAGCTTCATTTACCAGCACCTTAATTTCTACCTCCAAACCTTTTCAAAAGTTTCACATTATAGTATATATTTGTTACATAGCCCAGCCTGCAACAAAAAAATGCTATAAAATAATTTCGTCAGATGGCATATAAAAAACAGTGGCAGTATCCAAAATTACATACTCTCTGAGTTCTGAGGTTATTTTGAATACAGTACATCCTTTTGTACTGTTAAAAACTATGAATATTGTTAATTGTTATTGCCTTATGACCCACCAGCATCAGCTGTGTCACTGACATTCACAACTCCTCTCCCATAGCATCATGGGATTGAAAAGTGTTCATTGGATGTGCACTTTAGGAGCTTGCTGGAAGTAGGTAATTAAGGTATGTTTTGTCTACTGCTATATAATAGGGAGTAGGCTTATTCAGATTATTGTTGAAGCAGTTTTTTATTGAGTAATTCAAAAAGATTCATAACTGTTTGAATCAAACTAGCATAGTCAGTGAATCGTTCAGAACCATTGTTCATCAACTGTCTTTCTTCACTGAATCGAATAATGAATAGTTTTCACTGAATTCACTCTATTTTGAACTAAACAGGGACCCGAACTGTGAGTGTTTGTGATTATTGTTCATAAACAATGTTTTTGTTGTAATTAACACTGGATTTTTTTTTTTATTTTTATTTTGAAAATTACTGTTAATTTTTGTTGTACATACAAGATTCAACTATGAATTTTAATGGACTGCTAGAATTATTTTCCTTTTTTTCATTTTAAGTGCTAAGCCTTTCTCGTTATATTTTTTGTCACTGCTTAAGACGTGTTGGTTGATGATTCATCATGCACTTATATTTAATTTATTTGCATTGTATGCTTTTAACAGTCTATATACCTGTAAAATGAGAATGCAATATATTCATACCACTAATGTTATTAAGAGACTAAAAACATGTAAAGTAGCTCACAGAAAAGATAGATTTCATCACCCTGAATGTAGCCTATAGAATATGGCTGAAGTGTCGACAGATATCCTCAGAAACACCATAGCATAGAAAGTGTATGCTGAATCCATCGCTCAAGGTGCTTCTCACTTTAAACGTTACAGATGAAATATTTTCATCAGCTCTGACAAAAAAAACATTGATGGAGGACAGTGATGATGTACAATACTAACAGCAAGTCTGCTTTGAAGTGCTTCCCAACTGAAATCTTGAACATCTAAAGTGTACAGGCTCAATGAAGCCATTCTGCCATTCCAACATGGCCAAATAGGGGGACCAGTGAGGGCAGATGATTACAAAAAATCATCTGTCTTGCCTTCAAACCATGCATGTGTTTCCATTGCCTTTTTTTTTTTTTTACAACCTATATCCGTAATTTAATGTATTTCAGAGTGAAACAGGATATTGACAACATTTTACAATAAGTTCACAATACTTAATGTTAGTAAAAGTGATAGTTCACCCTCATTTACACACCCTCATGTTGTTTCAAACCTGTATGAATTTCTTCTTTTGAACACAAAGGAAAATATTTTAAAGAATGATGGTAACCAAATGGCTGACATTGACTTCCATAGTATGTTTTTGTGTTCAACAGAACAGACAAATTCATACAGGTTTGGAACGACTTGAGGGTGAGTAAATTATGGGACTTCCAATAATTGTCACTGATGTATCATTTGCAATTAGACTAGAAACATGTGTTTAGGAAGTAAACTGGCTCAATTTTGATTTTGTATCTTAAAAAAAGTCTTTGTAACATTTTAGGTTCTAGAAAGTAAAGCTACACTATAAACCAGCCCAAGGTGTAAGTTCGGTTTGATCTTTGGCAAGGCTTTGATATGGATAGTAGCCATCAGTCACTGAGCCCTGCACTGACCTCTGGTGTGAGCTATAGATCCAAAGGCATTACAACTTACTGAGCATGAAGAGGAAGCGGGCGAGAGAGTTTTAGGGGGCTGCTGGCCAGCTGATACCCCAGATGTGCATCTCTGTTTGGGGCCATGTCCTGACAGTGGAATCATGTTCTTACAATAAGGGCTTACCCTGAACAGACCCTGCTGGTCTGCCGAGCACATGACAGATTTCATTTGATATTCTCTCCTGATCTGGCTGGTGGGTACAAAAATGGGAAAACCTTGAATAGATATGGAAAATCCCCCATTTTTTAAAAGCTAAAATACTTAACAAGGGGCTCTTGTATCCCATACATCTTCCTAAATTAGCATCTACTGTTCATTTACTCTGCAGCATAACACTTCCACAGTTTCTGCACTTCTTTTTTCCATACACAGCACCTACAAAGATAGTAGAAATGCTAAATAAATAGACACAGAAATAAGCTGTGGTGACTTGTTTATCATCCACATTTGGCTGAGTGCATGTTAGGTCACGTTGTCTCTCTTTTCCCTTTGTACTACCCACTTCCTTCTCATCTGTCTTTTCCAACCTCTTTCCCCTCTGGTCCCGTACTGAAGGACATGATGTGTCTCTATTCTCCGCTTGGCCAAAGCGTTTTCCATGTGCTCAAAAAATGGCACTACTTCAGCTGTCTCTTTCCCACAGAAGAACCTAGAGGTCTATCATCTCTCAGTATGCTTACTTTCCTCTCATTAGCACCACTCCCCAGTATAGCAACCTTATACCAAACAAGAATGAGCGCACTTACTATTTCTAGGAAATACAGCAGAAAAAAAGGTATATCCTCCCAAAGGTTATGAAATTGCAAGTACAACATTGTAATTTTTTTTCCATTTCTGTTGGAGTATTATTATTTTTTTTTATACACTCTTTCACTTTTTTTGTTGATACTTTCATTCATGTAGGTCTGTTTAAGAAGGGCTTTTTATGAGGTCTGGGGCTGGATGAAAGATGTTCTCTTTACCATCCTGGAAGTGCCTCAGTTGCTGACAACTGCACACTGAGTAGCAAAAGTGAGTGTGGAGTGCTTCATGCTCTAACAGGAGCGTCTGGTCATGATTAGAGCTCATTGGTTTCTGTCAGAGTGTGGGGCTACTCGCCTGTCCTGTGATAGGTGAATTAGTGTAACTGAACGAGGCTCTTGGAGAGAACCCTTTAACTAAAGATGAGATTCACACTGACAATATAATGTAATGTGGGATCCAATTTATGGTGTTAAAGTGTGTAATTCCTGTGGCACGACTGTCTTAAAGTAAAATTTCAAAAACTCATACTGTCTTCCATTGGTCAGATAAACAGATAGCTCCTCCCCAAACTTATATATATATAATATTTTATATTGATATTTGTATTTGAATATATTAACCTGAAATTAGAATATATTCATGACATTCCCAACTTAGAACGTGTATGTTCACATCTAGCTACCACTGTCAGGCCACAAGTGGGCACCCTATAACTGAGCTGTCTGACTGAGCCATAACAGTTACCCAAAAAATTTGGTGAAGGATTTTTTTTATACTCCACATAATTCTTACAAGTCTCTTCCACTCCCTCTGAATTCTCTCCCTGCTCTGATAGATAAACAAATCACACATGCACACATACATGGCCGTCGCTGTGGATAATGCATGTTGCTTTTCTAAAGAGAAGAGATAATGGCTGAAGAAGAAATGTAATGTGCTGTAGAGTCCTCTCCTCTCTCTCTCTCTCTCTCTCTCTCTCTCTCTCTCTCTCTCTCTCTCTCGCTCTCTCTCTCCCTGGCTCCCCAAGGGGATCGGATGTTATCAGCAGTTATATAGCAGCAAGCAAAGCTGGCGGCCGGCAGACCGGCTGGCTCCACAGCAGCCCTGGGCACAGAGACAATGCCAGACCTTCTGTCATGAGGCTCACTTTCACTGAGGTCAGCTAAACCAGCCTGCGGGCGCATAACACAGACATACACAGCCGCAAACACACACACATACTAGTACACAATGACATAAACAGCTTTCGCATTTAGCATATTTGAAATGTTAGATTTATTATGTTTTGGATCATTGAGCAGTGGCACTAGTGAATGACCGAGCAGCCTCAAAAAGTCCCCACTATCTCCCTCAGTTAATCTGATGCTAGACAGACATTTTTATGAAACAGTGCTGTTTTTTATTTCTGTTTTGTTTTTGAATGACTGGTTAATGGTGTTTTTATGCAATGGGAAAACTGATACTTTTAAATGAAGCTCAGGAGGAACTAGCAATGAGTTTTTGTTTTTAAGAAAAATGTAAAAAATAATAATAATAATAATAATAATGATAATAATAATAATGCTTTCAAATTTACCTGTCCTGAAATATGTCAATTTGGGACATTCCACAGATGTAGGTGATATGTGTTCAACAAACGTGTGGGTAAATCCACCTTTTGGATCAAATGAGCATTAAAATTATCTTTTAAACTACGTTCAGTGTTTCAAGTTCTTTTTTTTTTTCATTGCTTTATCAGAGAAAATTTTAGACACACTTCTCTTTACAGTCACATTTTCACTCTTGTACACATTGAGGTAGGGCCAATTTAGTCTCTCAGAAACATATTTAAGGTCAAGTCTCTGCCTGATAGGGTCATGTACTGATTGTGGCCTTATTCCCCAAAGTGTTTAGCTGATAGAGTCCAAATTGTAGAACACAGACTGCCAGAGTTCACAATACTACCAGTCTACCAAACTAACATGTCTGTTTCATCATACCAATACCATCTATCTAGAAGATAAAAGAATAAATTCAGGACATTGGAAGGAATGCATTATTACATTATGAACGGAGTGCATAATTTAATAAATTAAGTATTAATACTGTTATATTTAGTAATTAATTACAATAAATAACCAAGTTTGAAACATTATAGACTAAATGAATAAAATAATAAACTGCTGAATAATGTTACATTTAATTATGAAATATAAACAAATAATAATTATAAGAAGATTTATGGGGGTGATTTTACAATGATCGCAAAATAGGACCAGACTGGTGAAAGCTAGAGCCAGTTGTCATGAAAGCACTTTTTCACTTCAACTTCTTCTTAGAACCAAATTCAACTTCTTTTTAGACCAAAATAATGTTTACTGTAATCTGAGCCATAAGTGAGACAAGCTATGGAAATCAACAGAATTCCAATGACAGCTCATAATTGATGTGTTATTCAGGAGGGAGGCACATGCTGTTTGGATCAGCTGAAGTGCTGATAGTCAAGACTTAGTCTGTGTATTTCTTTCTCCATAGATGTCAGTAAAATCAGCATGGCTCCTGGGCCACACTGTTAAGGTAAGCTGAACTACATGGACAGAATTTGGTCTTCTGGCTTTTGGGACAGGCAAATCTGCTCACATTCAGGACAGAAAGAGTAACTTTTTAGAGAGAGTTATTCCAGCTGAGCCTGCTAGCAAAGATGTCTCTGCTGGTTTTTGATTTTACCCATCTGGCACCCCCACCCCCTTTTAAACCTATCATGCGCACCTCTCCCGGCTTACACAGATATGCACCTCTCCTGCCCATCTGAATTCTGACACGCACCACAACAGGTTGTTTACACTTCCCTATCTGTCCCGCACAGGTCTAATAGTGATTTATAGAGGATAAAGGGGAATTAAGCATGAAGGATTACTTTGTGTATGAGATACTAGCAGGACTGGCGGCAGTGTGGTATAAGTATGCCAGTGCTTGCAGCTCCTGGCACATTTATGTGTGAAAAACATTTCAGCTTCTCCCTGACTGCAAGTGTTTCATCAGTACATAAAACATTGGTAAAATATCTAAAGCCACACATCTTGTTAAACACAAGTGTATTATAGTTGCCCTTGCCAGTGAAAAGTTTGAGCACACTTATTTATTCTTCATATAGGTATCACAGTGTGCCCGATATATAGCCATATCTACAAGTGTAATATTGCGTTTACAACAGTTCGACGGCATGAGAGCATGTAAATATATAAGAAACAACAACGGAGTATCTTTAAAAACCAGCACTTTTTTGGTGCAGAAACTTACTTCTTTACGCTACCGGATTCAAAGCACAGTCTGACAGTTTTAACAGCTGAGCTCAAGCCTCCTTACTTAAAGTCAAAAACATCACTTTAGAACTAGTAACGAAGGAAATGTTGATTGTTGCTTCACTGAAAGCTTTTTGTATTACTGTGTTAAAAGCTCACTGTATTATGTAGAGCAGGCTATCATGAGAGAGATGGACTGAGCGATTGTGATTACCTGCATCTGATACAGCATTTCCTACATTCTTCAGCTCAATCGCACTCCTCTCAGGCCAATCAGAATCAACAACCGGAGAGAATTGTTGTATAAATATCTCATATTCCTATTCTCCTGGGACCCAGACACAGACTTTTGTCCTCTGTAGAGAACATTATATTTTAGGTGAATTTTCAGTGAGAGACCCTAGTATGCCACAGTTTTATGTCTGGATGTTCTGTACAGAGCACATTCAGGGATATCAAATGTTTGGAGGTTTGGTCATAAAAACACCTTCTCCTTGGTCTTTAAAAATGACTAATATTGACAGAACGATCAAATTTAGCATTCTTAGGGAAATATGAAAATATTTTGTAATTATCATTTAAATCTGATTAATTTTCAAATTTTTTGTTTGTTATAAAAAAAAAAAAAAAAAAAAAAAAAAAAAAAAAAAAACAACCATTTCTGAAAATTGTTGTGGGGTTTCAAATCAGAATATGATGGCATGTGGTTAATCAGGCATTTTGGGGAAACACAGCAAGTCAATAGGGAAATAAATTATAGAGATCAATATTCCTATGAAATCTGAGATATTCTTATGAAAATGTTGCCAAGTTTATTACTTATTTTCATATGGTTTGCCCCAAGAAAACATTAATATGAAATTAGATGCAATGTATACATTGTATCGAATGGGAATACCAACTTATAGACATTTTAAGCACATATTGCATAAAGTAAAATACTATATCAACCATTGTGTTTTAATCTTTCATAAAATATTTAAGTTTCATCTTTGTACACAGTTTGGTTAAAAAATAGCCTGAAAAAAAAAAAATATGCCTTTGTCTACACATACATCTCTCTCTCTCTCTCTCTCTCTCTCTCTCTCTCTCCTGCTTCTTGCACTATCTAAGATATCTTCTTATACTCTACATATATTTTGCTATTTTAAATTGCAAAAAAATAAAATAAATAAATAGAAAATACTGGGAATTAACATATATGTTTTTTCTTTCTTTTTTTAAAATAAAAAAATGCTAACAAGAATGTATATTATAAATTCATACCTGTACTCACCTGTATACTCTAAAACATTTGAACTGTAGATCTTAAATATTTTAATATCAATGAGAAACATTAAATTTAGTCAAGTGTGTCCATGCATGAAAACCCCATGTATGAAATGTGCTGCAGATGAAAAATTTAGTTTCTGAGCTCAGCTGCAACAGTGGAAATAAGGAACAAAATGTGAATGGAGAGAGACCTTGAGGAGAGTTTAAATCATTGGTTTGTTTTCTCGGTTGTGACCGATGAGAGCACATCAGCGTGTGATTGAGCAGTCTTTAAAGTGCATGCCCCAGAGAACGACAGAGAGAAAAATAAACTGTTTTTGGTGTTTCAGTGGAAAAACTTTTTTCTCTCCCACCTCCCCCCTCTCTCCCTTTTCTTTCTGAATGAGAGGCGAGTAGGAGTGCTAAGGTCTATCAGAAAACATATGTGTGGAGTTCAAGGGTGGTTGGAGGAAGAAAGCGCTAAGCCTCCTAAGCCTCCCAAAATGGTCTACATTCAGTTTGAGTCTCTCTCTCTGAGAGGAAAAACAAGCACGCGAAATTGGCATCTCCTTGTTCAAAATTAAACTAGTGGAGTGCTTAACCAAGCTATACCCATAAAACAAAAACTTGCCTGCACCGCAGCATTTGCATCTAGAGCTTGTATTTTTCTCTTACTCTTTTCTTCACTATGTTCCCTGAGCAAACTACGGGTCCCTTGTGTTTCATTTTCTCATTTGTGGGTTTTTGAAGGACCGAAGTTTGGAACGAAGGACATTGAAAGATTCTGAACATTTAGTGGCATGCATTCATGTAGAAACAAGTGATTTTCATATATATAGCGATGTCTAGAAAATTCAGAACAGTTAAGAGTGCTGAGTTGGCACTTGTGGTTTATGTGAGTTAGAAGCTAACACACATCACCATCAGGGATGTTTCATTACTGACAGCATTACAGAGTACCATAGCTCCCTCTTTGTAGGAAACATTGTAAATCTTGTGCGCATAGATCCTGCTTGGAAATTAACTTTTCAAAGAAGATTTCATCCCCACCTTTCGGTGATTTTTGACACAGGAATGGTTTCTCTGTGCTTCCATACAAATGTAACCACCATTGTAAGGTTTCTCACACTGAATATTTGACGCTGCCACTCTATAGATCAGTGGTTTCCAATGTTCTTTTTACCGGTAGTAATGTTTTTTCTAATAGAAAACTAAATACCTTTATTCTGCACATTCAGTGCTCAAAAGTGAGCGTAAAAACAGTATCTTAATAATGTTACATCTAAAATGTTTCTCAGTTTTTTACTAATAAATGCTCGTTTTTCAGCTTTTGAACAATTGCTTTCATCAGCATGAATCCTTAAAACCTACCGGTCCCATAGGCGTTGTCTCCATATAATTAATACATATAAAATTCACTCTACTAATTATTAAATCAGTAATCAATTAAAGTTCTCTTACATGTTCTAATTTAAGCCAGGCACATTCTCTTCTTCAAGCTAATACTACACTATGTTTGAGGTGAACGGCACCAAATCAGATTTTTAGAAAATACACTAGATGAAATGTTATTTTAATATTAAACATTATATGTATGTTATATATATATATATATAAATAGATATATATCTATATATTATATACGACCACAATATATATAAAATACTGCTGAAAAATTTACATACATACATTACACCAGTATTGACTTTTCATGATTTGCCTGCACAAATGTATATTAAGTTCTTGCTAACGCATTGTGAGTTTTTGGTTTGCAGGTGGTTATTGGTGCCCGGGGAACGGGAATGGAAAAAACTGTGGCATTTAGGTCGAGCCGTGTCATAAAGGCTGCACTAATGAGGCCAGGCTTTTGGGAAGGGGGGAAAATGGTTTTACATATGAACCGAGAGCAATACAGCCAAAAAAGAAAAGAATCACAGCTATGCCGTCTGTGTGTGATGAGACAGAACAATCTCACACACCGGCTCTCTTCTAACTTTTATGCTCTATCTAACACAAACAGGAAAAGAGTTAGGAATGGAGAAATGAAAGACTACCGCAGAGGAAAACCCGTTACTCCTACTCAGCTTCTCCCCCTGGTCGAAAGATCTAACACCATATCACAGTATCCACATACAGTCCAATAATCCAAAAACCTAGGCCTCAGGTGTGCTTAGCAGGCCCCGCGTTATTCTATTCTGCTTAAGGGCTGAAAAATAAAAAGGATTCGTACGAGCGTGTCACTGGCAATAACCCGTTAAAGTGCTCTCAACCTCTGAGCTATGCTTTCCTCGCAAGGCACCATAGTTTTCAACCTATGCCATCTACAGGCACAACCTATGCTCTCACACACCACAGGCTCCCCATGTAACTACACGCTCGCAGGCACATATCATAATCAGGAAATACCATTGACGGCCTCCCCCCCCAAAAATTGCTCTGCCAGAGGGAAGAGATGAAGGTCAATCAGCCAGCCCCCCATAAAAGAGCATTCAAAAGGGCATCGGTGGTTGAGCTGAGCATGTAAAGGTCGTCGTCTTTCCTCTTTCAGGCGGGGTAAGCAGGAACATTCCATCGCCGTTGAACCTCTACTATGTAAACAAGTCAAGTCATGACTCCAATGAGCGCTCTCTCAGGCAGAATTGACAGACTAAGAAAGTCAAGATGTTAACCATAATATAATCCCATCTTAGAAAATATCTAATATTTTCAATATGTGTCTTACTCATTTCTGCTGTTGTAAGACTTTTAACCTTCTCCGTTAACCAAAGAGTAGATATATTGAGTTAGCCAACTGATTTTCAGCCATCACTACAATCTATATAGTAATGCGCCCATTCATCACATTACGACAATAAAAACCATGAAAAAATGCGATCGATGTACGGCAAGCAATTTACGGCCATTGTTGTTATTAAACCATCACGATTGCAGTGTTTGTTATTGCATAGTGCTATTACATTGCCTGAAGCATTAGAAATCAGATCAGATTACAGAAAATCTTGCATTCGGCGGTTTGTTTATGGGTAAGTAATCAAGCATCTAATCGTAACTGACCATTTAATATGAAATACTGATTATTGAAATAATCATTATTGTTGCACTGCTTGCATCAGAATTTCTCTCCAAACCAGTTTGATGTAGAAAAAAGCTATGGAAAAGACATAACACGAGAGGGTAAAAGTGTCGTGAGTGCTTAAGGCATTGTTTAATAATGGTTGTTTCTTCAGAACGCGTTTTTATATGCACCGACATTGCCATTTCTGTGAGCTTAAGCAAAAGCATGGTTTAGCTTTGCTTGGCATTTCAGAGTCAAATCTAAACCTGTGATGACAGGGTATTGGCGGAAATCTAAAAGTTGTCCAAAGCATGTCGTTGCAATTACACACTACATGTTGTTTTTGGAAACCAATGCATTGTGGCTAAAATTAGGCTGAACAATGTATATACATATATACATAATATATATCTATATATATACATATATATCTTATTAGATATGAAAATAATGCACTGCTTGCAATGCTGCATCATATTGTCCTGTCCAAGCCAGCATGTAGAAAACAAGCTTACAAAAGACACATCAAACGAGGTAAAAAGTGTAGTGATTGCTTAAGGGTTGTTGTGTCTTCCCCCCTTTTATTAGGTTTATCTTTGCTCCACAACTAATTACCTCTTGGAAAGTTGGCTTTTTTCCGTATATATACTAACAGTTGCATTTATCTATAAAGCAAAAAAAAAATAAACAATTTTGTTTGGACTTGGCTATTGGCCATTTAGAGTCCAATCTCAATTCTGTGATGACAGGCTTTTGTGCCAATAATAGAATAGTAAGTCTAGAAGCAGCGCCACCCAATTCCACAATCCGTGTTGTTATGGGAACAAAAAAATTGTTTTTACCAGCCCCCTCCGCGCAAACTAGTGGACCCTGAAGAATCTTTGGGACCCCGCATGAGTAAATAGTCACCTACACTTTTTTGCAAACGAGGGACTTCCCTCAATCGCCATCCTCTCATCTGTATACCGTTAGCCTTACCAAATCAGCATGTTTTTAATGGTCATGTCTTGAGAAAGCTTTATTAACTTTCATCCGTACAACATCTGGTCATTTACAAGCAGGCCGTTCTACTGTCTTATAATAAGCCTCTCTGCTGTACTTCAGCCATTCAGCAGCGAGCCCGTGTCTCAGTTATCTTGGGGACAGGCGCTGCTAATTTAATCTGGGGCCCTCGGTGTCCGAAAAACATTACTGGGTGTGGCAGTTGAATTATCCCCATATTCTTTTCTCTTTTCAATCTTTCTCGGCATTACCCCCAGTTTCATAACCCAGACTCTTTAACGTTGGCCAAATCTTCATAGCATTTGGAAACAGTGGCTCCTAGCATGTGTTGATCACGGGGGTAGGGGGCTGGATTCCACTAATAAGTTAATTTGCACACAATGATTAGTGTTTATTTGGGGTATTATTTTTTATATATATTTGCGAGCATACGGTCGATTCGATTTTTCGACGAAAGCTTAATCAATGGTACGTGTCCTTGATGCCCATAAGTCTCTTGGCGTCTAGCCTGAAGGTAAAATGCACTGAACCTCGCGCTTCATATGCTTACCATAAAGCGTAAGCTTATGTATGCATTTAGGATGATTTTCTACCCGTCCCTGACTGATTCTCCTGGGATATTACAGTGTGAAAGGTCCAGTTCCTGGAGGATGGATATGCATGATTCATTGAAAATCAACAGTCTGAACATTGGTGTTTAGGTTTAAAATGTCCCTAGGAGGAGAGTCCACACCTCAATGCTCATTGAATTACATGCGGTTCATGTGTCATGAGGCTTTAGAAACACCTATGAAAAGTAGATCAACTGGTTGCTTAGCTATAGGGTACCTTTTCCTCCGACTTGAAGGATATGAAAATCGTCATTCGGATCGTAGTCAAAAGAATATAGATGCTGAGCTGTCAATAGGGCCTTTAGTTCATACCTATATTTCGGCTAATTTGACTGAAAAAAATCATTCCAGAGTTGAAAGATACTCTGCGGTTTTCTGAATCTATCGATTGGTTGGTTGGGGGATTATAATCGCCTGCTTAAATGCATCGAGATTCATGGTGTATAGCGTCATATGGGTGCTTTTTTTTGTGTATAACAGGCAGCTTATGCAGGCCTATTGGGAGTGTTATATGGCAATTATATTACTCCTAATTTTAGTGTTGGTTATAACCTTCCAGTTTGATTAGTACACAGTTTATTGGTTAATGTTTCAGATTGAATTTTATTAACTATTTCCAAAGGTCAGCTTTGGGGATGATGGTTGGTAGAGATGTTTTTTTAAATGTTTTCTAACAGATGTTCTCGTAGGCTTTCCCACTCGCAGCATTTAATTTATCAAAAATACAGTAGGAACTTTTTTTTTTCAATTATAATTTCAAATTAAAGATGCAACGTGTCTGTTTTATGTCTTTTTAAAATGTAATTGTTTCCTCTATGATTTGAAAATTTGCAGTTTTCAGTACCCCTTAGGCTTCCTTGCATTCTTATAAGGTCACATGTACTACTTAAACAAATAATTCTAAAATGTTGAGTTGGTGTTCAAGAAACCAATTATTATTATTTTAGAAATGAGTTTAATAGGCTTAAGAATTTAGTATGGAAAACTATGCTTCGTTTTTTCAGGAGTGTTTTGCTAACTCGAAAGTTGAAAAGAACAGCGTCTCTATTTGAAATGTAAAGTTATAACAGTATGAATCACTCTGATCAATTTAATGCAATCCTCCTGAATAGAAAACTAAATAAAAATCTCACTGGACAGGCACTTTCAGACTTAAATGTACGTATTTTGGGTATATAAATCTTTAAAAAAACAAACACATATGTACGTTGCAATCCATTGTTAGAAACGGGTTCGTCCCCCTAGGCAAGAAGTTTTAATTATAAAATTCTGGAACATACACGCGCTGGAGAGTGATGCCGACAACCGTCCATCTGAGACCACAACCAAGTACGAGCTTTGCGGTATCGGTCCAGAGACACGTCTTGTTTTAAAATTGAAGGGGACAGCACAATGCATATGTGTTAATTGACCGCACTTAGTGGAGATAGAATTGGCTATTTTTTAAAGGCATTAGCTCCTTTGCATCAGGCTTTGCGTTGCAAAAAGCGGTTATAGAATGGAGATGAGTCTCCTGTAGAGTGTTCCAAGCGCTTAATTTTCCTTGGATGCTTCTATTGGCCAAACATGGGGATTTTTTTTTGGGGGCAAGTATGGTACCATGTCCAAGGGCGCTGGATGGAACTCACACTAAGTGAAAAACACCCTAAAATAAGTTGTGTGATTTGTAAAAAGTTCCTCTCATTCTCTTCCTTTGCCAACACTACCAAAAACAAAAAAATAAAAAAATAAAACTACACACTATTTCGCGCATCTTACCATTGATAGAAGAGCTAGTCCCGATGCAAAGTCAGAGAGCAGTAAACCGTTTTGCGTCCTTATCTTTTTGAGCGGACATAAGTAAATTTGTAATACTTGTACTTCTTTTTTCTCCCTTACGTGAAAGTCATGACAAAGGGAAGGGGATTGTTGTATAATGTTAATGGAGTTGTTTTCTTCTGAAGTGTCTTACATGATTATGAGGTCAGGGAGGTAATGATATGGTGAACAGTGGGGTTGTGAGGGATTGGTGATTGCCTCCTCCTCTTCAAGACTTCTTTTCGTTGGTGGGGTGAATGGTTGAATATCTGTTAAGTTACGAAGCTTGATAGATGCACACACGATCCACGGTACTCTTACTCCTCGCTTACCAGTTCAGGAGTTGGGTAATTAGAACCTTATTCACCTCCTACAGTTAGTTACCCAGAAAACACAGATATAAATTGCGTTTGCATCATCCTAAGTGGGCATTTCTTCAGTCTTTTTTAAACTAGGATAGGATTCTAGTTTCAAACAAATAGATGACCTATGGATGGCAATCACAGAAATAGCCTCTAATCTAAACGGTCGCAGTTTATCTTGCCCTTCACAAGCCTCCGGTTTCTATCACTTTTTAGTTTTCCATCAGTGTTATTAAGTTATTAAATGTGTGATTCACAAAAAAGCCCCATCATCCTTTCCCCCCCGCTTATTCACCACCATGGTTAAAGTCCAGATTGATACCTTCCCCACTCCCCATAAAACCTGAATTGCCTTTCCCATGTACCCAATGGTGTGAGTCCACGGCACAATGCCCATTGTTATCCATCGGATTGTCTGGCGTTAATTACCTCATTCGTCCATCCCCTCTTCCTTTTGTCCACAGCTTATGCTTTCACCTCTTTGCCATGGGGACATGAACTTCTGCTGCTTTCCCCATCAGGCTCGGCATCGCGCCCATCTGCTCCCCCAACTCCAACACCACACATTGACACTGCGGGCCACGCTCCGTACCCAGCTGTGCCCGGTGGTGAAAGTCCCTGTGGTTCTGGAAAACAGGTGCTGGGCTTGTGCGTGGCCGAAGCAAGACAGACACAGGGCAAGCACAACACTCTCCAGAAAACCAATTACTTTGCTGTTACCACTATCAGATTCAGTTTTTAATATATTGGCAGGTGTTTCATGCATAATGGATTTTCCCTAACAAAATTTTTTCAATATTGCCTAAATAACAAGAAATGTTTCTTGAGTCAGCATACTGAATGACGTGACAACTGAAGGGACTGGAGAGTATGGCTGCCTGAAGATTTCATCTTTTTCCGCAGCACAGAATGAAAGTCCATTTTGATGATACAAAAAAGTTTCTTAACAACTGAATTAACTTGTAGTTGTCAATGTAGAGTAGTGTTTGAGTGTATTGTTATTTGGGTCAACTACCCAACAGCCTAAAAACAATTACCTACAACACAAATTGGAATCAATTGTGAGTGCATTTTTCTGTCAAAGTAATCGTTCACCAAAACTGCAAAATTTGCTGGAAAATGTTTACGCACCACCTATCCGAGCGCCCATCCAACAATGAATATTTAGAGATTCTTCATTCTTGTATACAGATTTCGAGAGAATTTAGCAATGAGATGGTTGTCGTTCAGAGTGCAAACATGATGATAAAAAATAGAACAATAATCCACTAATCCCACGAAACGTTTCACAGACTCCAGTCCTGAATCATCTAAATCTGGTGATCACTTACAAAGCTTTGTTGTATCCAGTGAAATTTTAAACCAGCAGTTTTGAATGGAGCTGTTTAAAAATAATTATTACTGTGTGTGATACAAGTTTCGCTCAGGTCGCCAGCATTTGTTTGCATAATGTTGATTACCACAAAAACTATTCAGAACGTAGTAAAGTTAGTTACAAACGAGAAGAAGATACTGAGGTCAAAGTTAGTTATTTATAATGACATATTATTTTTTAAATATGTGACGGATATTAGAGTATTCTTCTGTTCGCCAATAATTTTATAAAACCACGTTGCGCCTGTGCTTATCGTGGTAAGCTGCTTAAGCTACATAATGTTACTCTAGTTTTTGAAGGATCATTTTAGGATTTTAGGCATCATGTCATCTTGCATTTACGTTGTAAACTTGCGATATAAAATGGTATAAATACATTACACAGTCATTTTTCGAAATTGATTTTGATTCACCATTAATATCGTATTAACAACCCAGATTGTTTTTCGTTTTGTTGCGACTTGTGAAAACATGAGAATCATTGGACGTTCAGAGTTTTCCTTTATTCCTGCTTGAAGATTTAAACCGTCCCAGAGCCCATCTGGTGAAAAATATTACATGCACCCATTGAGTTGTGTAAGCTTAACAAATAGTATATAGGTAAAGTGGTGCACTATCATTATGCGGGCCTCTGGGTAGAGTTTATTGATTCTCCATTTGCTTTCTCCTCCTCCATAAAGCATCTACTATCCATCCTGTGATTCCAGGGGGTGAGGCGGGGGAGTTGCTGGTTTATGAGGTCAGCCCCGCTTCTCTCCTCGTACTTAAGTACTTAAAACGCCCATCCATAAACAAGATCAAATACCCCAAACCCCAGTCACCTCAACGATTTTCCACTTCCCACAGGATCCATTCAAGGTGACACTTTAAATTTTTCCCCAACTTTTATTGGGTGGATCAAAGAGTTAGCCTGACAGGGGTCCTCTATTTTAGGACCTTGAATTGTGGTTTGTAAAAAAAAGGAATGTGTCGACAAATTCACATGTGGGGCAGCAACCAGCCATTTCTTTTTACTATGTCAGGTTGCATGTCGCTCTCATAGGATGGCTTAGAACATGGAGGTCAGAACATTTTGATTCACTGGGGATAAGGCAGTTTCAGAGAAACCTAAGGCAAGTTTTCAGGGAAGTCAGTCTTGTGTAATATTTGGTTTCATGTTGAACAATGATGGGACACGCATACAGAGACTTGGTTTATTGGAACAGGTGTTATTTAAGTAGTTATTGTGATCAAATTTGTCATATATTCGTCGTTATCCGTTTTGGGCAAATTGAGTCAACCAATGTAGATGTGATATTTAAAATGTCTTGATTAAATGTTTCATAGTGGAGAGTGTCTGACATGAATTTCTATGATCCCAGAGCCCTTGTCTCCCTAGAAGTGGCTGCTTGGGATTGGACTGCCTTCTCATGAATATGAACATGAACGGATTCGAGAACATTCCCAGTCTGGTGCTGTGCAGTGGGCAAGCCTCAACAGGCCTGAATATGTCTGCAAGTACTCACAGGACGGCGGCCGTCTCAGCCCCTGTCACCCTTAACGCCCATCTGTACCCCTCCCACCCCCTGTCTGGAGTCTAGAACACAATTGTAACACTATTCAGCCAGGGCTTGAGATCCAAATAGTGCTGTGTAATATTCAAAACATCCTTGCTAGCTTTTACAGCATCCCCCCAGTCAGTCAAAAAAGCACGTGTATAGAATGTTTTACTGAATTAAATAAAATTGCTCGGGCATGTTGGTTAAATAAAACTAAGGACTAATATTTTAAACAACACACAAAATACAACCAACTGAAATTAAATAAATCAACAGAAATGAAGACTGTTTTAAAATCCAAGCTAGAAAATCATATCTGGGGTGGATGTTTAGGATGTGTGAACTTTAAATTTTGTCACACACTCTAAAACTTTTTTTCTTCTACCAAGAGAATTATATAAGATGCTAATAATTGTATATTATGTTAAAACTGACATACTAATATGATAAAATATCTAAAAATTAACTTTTAAATTAAAACTGACAGTAAAAAATTATAATAAATCATATATCCAAATAATAAATAAATGTGTGTGTGTGTGTGTGCATGCATATATATATATATATATATATAGATATATATATATATATATATATATATATATATATATATATATATATATCCCACACACACATGATATGATACTATATGTACTTTACACAATTTATTTATTTATTTTTTTTATCTATCTATCTATCTATCAGTTTTTTTTTTGCTTGGTACAAATGTAAGTTTATTCTATACAAAGAAAGTACATACAATGTGCAAATAATCATAAGTATGTTCAAACCTGACTGTAGTAATATCTATAATATAACATAAATATAATATAATATTTTATAAGATAATACAATATAATATAATATATATACATTTAAAACTGACATAACAAATATCTATTTATAATAACTATGTTAGGACATTACTGTAGGATTTGTACATATATCTTTTTAATTAATTACTTTTTAAAACGGGACACTAAAAAGTACTATATCTTATTCTGTCTAATGAAAGAATGAATGAATGAATGAATGAATGAATGTAAGGAACACACTGGATATTAATGATTTTATTTCTGAAATCTCTAAAGTCTATCAAAACCAAAGAGTAGAAGAAGGGATGAGGAGGAGGAAGGAGAGGAGGAGGAGATGAGCGCGGGGAGGGCGGGTCCCATACAGCGCCGCGCCCAGCTGGATTTCATCCTCTACTGCTGACCTTTCCACAGACTGAGCTGAGCAGCGTCCGCCGGGCAATGTGCCCCCTAATGGGCATGCTAAAACAACTTTCTCTTCTTTTTGATCTGGCCATTTAACAAGTCCATCGATCTCCATTGCCTTTAAAAAGCACAGGACTTTGGAAGAATGAATACATTTTTTTCCTTATTGTGGTTGATTTACTAAAGATGTTCCAATTGCTTTTCACTCCCTCCGATTGTGAAGAGACTGTTATTGCCTGGAAGAAGGGCGCGAGCCAGAACGGACAGGAGGAGAAATGGTGTGAGAAGGCAGCAGTGAAGAGTCCTGTGAAGAAGCTGAAGAAGACAGGACAGCTGGAGGAGTTTGGAAGGGAAAGCCATCACCACCCAGATATCATCACCACCAAATGCATCACTATACCGAGGTTACTACTGTCAGGATGTGTCTCAAAACATAAGTGAGCTGCCTAACTAACGATTACTGGCATTTTGGGCCATCAGTATGCGCGTTTGCTGAAGGCAAATTCGGTTTCCCAAACAGGGCTGTGCTCAGGGTAGACAGCTTACTAGTTTTTTTGAGACACACCCATATAACCAGCCAAGAACTGTGAAGGCCCCCCCAACCCGCTAACGGTGCTAACGAGCGAAAGCCAGCAGATATTCTCATAGAAAGCATTATACATGCTTTTTTTAACACTTGTTAATTGTTAATGTGTACATTTAGTACTCTAACAGCTGTTTATGGTGTTTCTTAGTCCGTTAACATGAACCACCCCGTGTTTTGACAGTTAACGTTACAGTTTAACGTGGCGCGCGTAGTTACACTAACGTTACCGTTATCTTGCTAAAGCCATTAGTGCTTTGCATTGTTGCTTTTCAGTGTCATATCAGTTTCCTACAGTATCTGGAGAAGAAAAATGTGTTGGTTATATGATATCAAGTGCACATTTTAACAATCTCGGTATGCTTGCGTTTTACAAGCGTCGCTAGCCCGGGTATGACAACGTTTTTGTTGACATGGTGAAAATACTCGTTTCTTTTAACTGTTTATTTGGTTTTAAAGTTTAGGGACCCTAAACTTACCTTCTATATTCATAAAGCGGACAGAAAACGGCTCGATAAAGTTAAATGGGCAGGCTCGTATAATGAAAAAATGCCCAAAAACCCGTGGTGCCAAACTAAGCGTTGTTATATAACAGCTGTGATATTGGGGCCGACTGGGCTGTTTTTACAAATAAAATTTTTTATCTGGGTTGCTCATTTATCTCCGTTTATGATAAACCTTTTTATATATGGAAAAACATCAGTAATGTTTGAGTAATTCAGGATTAGTCAGTGCCCCGTGGTTAGGTTAAAATCACTAAACAAATAATTGCAACAGCGGGTGGATGGCCTGTAAAATGTAATTTTTTAAAATATTTGGGTAAAATTTCATGTTGTTTGAATTTAGTGTTCCCCCTTTAAGGTGCATTGTCCCAAACGTTTGTAGGTTTTTAAATTTTTCGAATCAGGTACGTGCCCCTGTGCCCTAGAGGTGGTGTGGGGGGAGTAAAGCTTTTATATTAACCATGTGGCAGTTTTTATCCCAAATTGTACTCAGGAATTCCTCTTTGGAAAAAGGTTTTGGGGAAAATAGTACCTTCAGATAAAAAAGCAAACCCTCGTGGCTTTTTTCAGCATATGCATTTTTTTTACGATAATATAAAGAATTGTTGTAGGTACATCCCTTTTTATTTAAAAAATTTTGGATTCATTAATGGAAAAGATAAAATTTTGGGAAAAACATTTTGAAAGGAAATGGGCACGATAAAAATTTGGAGGTTTTAATAAAAATTTAAAAAAATAAAATTTGATTTTTGCCAGCAGCATTATAATGATGTAAAAAAGTCATGTTAAAAATGGGTCCGCCCAAAACAGGTCTTTTTAAAAAAAAAAATTTGTTGAAAACCCAAGGCAGTCTCAGGGGGAATTCCCTGGTGACTAACATGTTTTAATAAATACTGGATATAGAAAGGGGAATTTGAGCAGGGGGAAATTACTTGAGCATGTAAGTGCAACCTTACCATCTTTTTGGGGAGTTATGGGGGGGAAATTTTAGTCTGTAAAAACCCCTGGATCAGTTCGTTTTTTTATCCAGCGTTTTCAAATTATAGATAAAAGGGTTTTAGGGGGTCGGGTTTGGAATTGCATAACATTTCACTGTGCTTGCTTACGCCCTCCCAAAAGCTGTAGATTTGCGTAGGGGTACGCATTTTGCCCTCAAAGTCCCCCGGGTTAGATTTGCCCACTATGAAAAAAACCTGGTGATCCCTCTTTTCCACCCCGCAGTATCAAATCATTTTCCAGCAAAGGAAAAGGGGTTTCCACCAATAAGACCCCTTTTTTTTTTTTTTAAATGGCTTTAAAAAATCGAAAAATTGAAAAAAAAATAAATAAAAAAATTTTGATATTTTAAAGGGCCATCGAAAAAAAACCCAAACCCCGGGTTTACAGGGTGTGGGGAAGAGTGCAGAGCTCCCCAAAACTTTGGAAAATATTTAAACCAAAAATCTTGCACTTTCCCACTTTGGCCCAATTAAAATTTGATTTTACCCATAAATAAAAACCCCCCCCCCCAAACCCCCTTTTTAAAAAATTTTTTCCAAAGGTTGGCAGGTCTGCTTGATAAATACGGTTTTCCCATTGGGACCCTCTTTTTTTTTGTTTTTTTTTTTTTTTCTTTTTTTATACCTAAAATTAAAAAAAATTGTTCACCTGAAAATGTTTTGGCTGTTTTTGTGCAGTTTTCCTCCGGTTTCAGATAAGATGTTTTTTCACGGGAAAGAAAGCAATATTAGGGATAGGGGCCTTTATTTAGCGGGAAAACAAAAGTTAAAAACATAAAATTTTGGGGGAGGATTTTATTAAAAAAACACGCAGTTTTTCACTTCACAATAATAAATTTGATGGACTGGAGTAAGTTTTATCAGCTTTTTTTGACTTCATTTGATGGCAACCCTTTTTTCATTTTTTTTATTTTTTTTTTTATTTATAAAACCATTTTTTAAAAAAAAATATTAGCCCAAAAAATTTTTAAAATTAGACAATGAAAAAAAAAAATTAAAATTTAAAAAATAAAAAAAAATATTAGGTTTTCAAGTCACGTCCCAAAATGACTTGCTTTTGGCTGTTGCGGGGGGCCAGCATTGGATAGTTCAAAATTATTCATCATTGTTTAACTCTCAAAAAATTAGGATTTGGACTGGGGGAGCCCCAAATTTTCAGCAACTAAAATTTTTGGGGCCCGGAAATAGAAAACAAAAAACCTTTTGGGGCCGGAAAAGAAAAAAAGACTGAAAATTTTTTTGTAATTAAAAATTTATAAAAATTAAACAGCTCTTTAATACATTTTTTTATAGCATTTACACATAGTTTTTGACGGGATCTGAAATTTTTTCTAATTTTTTTAAAAAAAAAGGGTCTATTTGTCGGGAAGGCGCATTTATTTTTTACACTTTTAAAAAAATGCATCCCTGTTTAAAGGAAGGGGGTTCAAAAGGGCCCAAAAAAATATTTTTTTCTAACTTATTTTTTTAAGGGAAAATTGTTTTTTATTGGTATAATGTCTTCTAGAATTTAAAAAAATGTTGGGGGTTAAGAAAATTTTTTTACAGACTTTTGGGTTTTTTAAATTTACGCAATGGTGAAAAAAAAAAGGGCCCAAAAGGGGGGAAAAAAATGCAAAAAATTTCGTGTTCGGTAATCTCCCTTCACCCCAGTTTTTCATTTTTTCCACCCTTCGGCGAAAAAAAAATTTCTTTTCGGTAAAAACCCTAGACTACTTGTATTTTTTGTCTCTTGTTTGGGTGTTTGTGATTTGAGCAGCAGGGTCCATTGTCAGTATTGAGCATTGGGTTTTTAAATTTTGGGCCGTTTCAGTTAGACCACATAAACCCTTCCCTTTTTAAAGGGGGCTTTCACACGGGAAAATTTAATGTTTTTTTTCTTGCTGCATATTTTTGCTTTACTGCTTGAAAGAAACCCCTTTTTTATGATGAAATCGATATAGAAAGAAATGGGGCCCAAAAATGCCATTCAAACATTGGCATCAAAAATGACTTTCTCTGACACTCTCACAGTAAAGGGGAAAGGGGGTTTTTTTTTTTAAAACACCTTTTGGGGGCATGGTTATTCAGATATCAAGAATGCAGTGGGGTCTGGAAAAGGGTGTAGGTTAACCCCCGGGGATTGTGGTTGGTGTAAAAGGGGTTTGGCCTTAGTTGGTTTTTGGGTTTTACTCAACTGTGTCATGCCCAATAAGGTCCTGAGCTCCCTACATGATTTTTTCCCTCCTTTCTTGGGTGAAATTTTTTCGCATTATGGTTATTGGGGGAACCCAAAGGGGAAACCTACACGTGTGCAACGAACCAGAGCATGAAATCATCACCTGCTTTCAGGGTTTGGGGTTTTGGGGGTTCGCTGCCTTTTGCCCCCACGTTATTCAAATAGAGAAACCTTTTTCTGAGAGGGCCCCTAAAACCCAAAGTAGAAAAGCCCAACCCGAAAAGTTTTTGTAATAAAAGGGGTGTTATGTGAGTGTAGGGTTTAAAAAAATAGAAAACAAAAAAATTGTAAAAAAAAACCTTTTGTGATTTAAAATTTAAAACTTCATAAAAAAGTTTAATTATTAAATATTTTTTAAAAAAACTTTACTTATTTGATCAAAATATTTTTAAAATATTTTTACAGTTTAATCAAAATTTTTTTGAATATATTTTTAAAAAGTAAAAATTCCTTTTGGTGGCAAAGGTATTTTTCAGAAACCATTTTTCCAGTCTTCTCACCCTTTGCCCTTTTGAATAAAAATATTTAAATTTTTAAAAAAAGAAATTAAAAGGGGTTCTGAGGGGTTTTTTGGTTTAAAGGATGGTTTGGATTAAAACCGATAAAAGTGCCCATAGACGGGATTGTTATATAATTTGGTGTTTTTATGGTGTGGTTTTATACATAAAATTTTAATTTTTTTTTAATATAGCTTTTTATTAAAAATAAAATCTCAAATTTTATTTAAAATAAAATTTTATGAGCAAGGTTTTGCTCCAAAGTTTAATTTTCAGGGGTGGGAATCTCTAAGTGTAATAAAAAAAACAATACATAATTTAATTTTTTTTTTTTGTAATTTCTGATTTTTTTTTAGTAATTTAGCAAAAAGGACATTAGGGGAAAAATTTCCCTAAAAGGATTAGTAAACCGTAAATATTTTTGTGGCAAAAAGGTTTGAATTTAGGTCAGGGGCCTTTTAGGGCCATGAGGGTGCTAATTGGGTAGGTTTTGACTCCACAGATGGGATGTGTGGATATGTGGGGGGGGGGAAGACAACAACATGCTGCTCGAAAAGGGAAACCCGGGGGTTATTGGTGAGGGCCCCAAAATACCCTTTTTCCCTTTTCAGCTCCCCTCCGGTACCCCTTTTTTTTTATTTTTTTTATTTTTTGCTTTGGGGATTTCTGGGTTTTTAGTAATGTTTCGGGTCCAGTGTTTATTTTAGAGAGGGAGGTTTTGGGAAAAGGAGGGGGGTTGGGATAGAAAGACGGCGTCTTGGGCTTGACAGAAAGGGGAATGAGTTTTTCGTAGGACTTTCCCGGTCAGTCGGGGGTCAGTTTAACTTAAAAAAGAAAGGGAATTTTAAATGTTGTGTCTTTTCAGCTGAGCTGGGATTTAGGAGATCCAGGCCCTTTTTTGTTTTTTCCTTGGAATGGTCAGCCCCTGTGATTTGTTGTCTTTTTTTGCCAGGTTTGGGAAATCACAGAGGGGCGGTTAAAAGCATTCTGTGTCTTGTTGACGTGGAATTTAAATTTGGGGAACTAATTTTTAAAATGTGATTTTTGGTTTTTAGATGTTGAAAGGGAAAATTTAAAAAGGGGCATGAAAAATACATTTTTTTTAATTTTATAAAGCTCTGTTTGTTTTAATTTTAAGTTAGTGTGATTTTACCTTTTAAAAAAAAAAAAATCAATTTTGGAGTAAAGGCTATTTTATATGTTTTTGAGCCTCCTGAGAAAGGTCTTTTTTTTTTTGGGCGGGGAGCTTTTAAAATGAGCAAGGGAAAAACCCCCCTGCTATGATTGGCAACGTTTGCCCTTAAAATCCCCTTTTACATGAGATTTCCCGGTAAAACAAGGGTAATGGTCCCGGGAATTTTTCCGGAATAAATTTGATTTTTTAAATTTACCCCTGCCCGTGATATCCCGGAATTGTGGTGTGTTCACCCCAAACCCCTAAAGGTCCGTTTAAGGGGCATGTGCATCAGGATGTGGAAGTTGTTAAAGCTCGAGACAAAAAGGGGAGGCCGTTAGCTTTTACTTAAGCTGGCGAAAAGGGGTTTAGCTTCAGGTGGTTTGGGGAAAATCCCCGATCTTGCTTCATTACGTTTGCCCTATTTTTTTCCCGCGAACGTTTACTGCCCTTTAAAACACCGGTTTTAAAAAAGTCGCGTGATAAAGTGCGTCATCCCCTACGACCACCCTTTACGGCATTGGTTCTGGCTTTTGTTCACACAGAGCTGATTCCAGGACTTAACCCGGCAGTGTTTACTAGGTCCCCAACCGGGAGCAATCCCGCAAATCAATCCGGGAAGTGTTTGCATGCATTCACACAGAAGGCGACCAACGTGCAGGTGTGAAAGGGCTTTATTGACAGAGAAGATGCTGGTGTGACATACACTGGAACACAACATGGGGCATTTGGGTTAAAAATGTTAAATACTGTATAATTTAAACTGTAATAAATCAAACGGGTCTGGAACAAGACAAGGCAATAGTGGTAAAAGCATGTTTTCTAACACGTAGTGTTGAGACAGTACTTTTGGATCCACTCTAGCAGATTCAGCACTGCACATTGTTTATCATTGGCAAATCTCTCTGACGTAAAAGCGGCCGACATCCTAAGGTCTTGTTTAAAACTAATCCGTAGCAAAGTCCAACCCAAACAAACAAAACACAAACAGTGTTTCACCTGAAGCGATCGGGAGCTCTTTTCTAATTTTGGTTTGAGTGTTACACCGGATTTGAGCGGGCAACGTGGACTCTAAGACAACAAAACCCATTTTAATCTGCCAATTCTGTCTACACTGGATGCGCCAAGGATTGACCTGATGTCCTGCTCTCTATTTCTGACATACTACAAGCATTAGCGCCACTTCTGACCAAAAGAGAAATTGATTCACAGTGTGACACAACAGCGCTTCATACGTCCGATATCAATATGTTAGGATAACAAGGAAAGCAGTTCAAAGACTGTTTTTCACAACTTAAACTACACAGTGTCTTGTACTCTCATAATGTCATCTGTATGGTTCTGTTGATGGATCATCTAATGTGTTTGCGGCTCTACTTCCTCTTCTGCTACGAGCAGTATCAGTGGGCGGGCTAAAGAGGCAGTGATGTTTTTTTTTGATTGTGTAGAAGCAGGCGTTGATCTTCTCATGCAGAGGCGGGGCTTAGCCACACTAATACGTCATAAAGTGGCACATTCCAAAAACAAAGAGATCAATGAGCTTGGTTTCAATAAAACCTGTTTTTTTAAACGGGAAAGTTTGGAATTTTGAAATTTCCAGAATGTTTTTCATAGTACATTGACCTGTTATTTGTCAAAAGATCAAGGGAAATTAGATTTTTCAGTTTATGACCCCTTTAAAGGAATAGGTCACCCAAATATTGCAGGCTGTTTTTTTTTTTTTTTTTTTTTTTTATTTGGTACAGAAGAAGAGAATTTCGGATGAATCATTAAGCAGCTTATAGATGTCAAAGTAACTGCCAGGGTCTAAATATCCTAAGATTTTTACTTTTTCAGTAGTTGCAAAATCTTTCTCTTCTATAGTACTCAAATCCAGTAGTTTGATGATGTCATTGACATCCAACCTGATTCGTGTATTGAAAGATGCCATATTTTTTGAAGCTGCAGTCAAGGATCTATATTTGTAGTGACTGAAATTTTTACACAAAAACTAACATATGGCTTCAGTCATATGGACCGCTTTTGAGATGCTTATTTTGTTTAGTGTTTGTTGTAATTCCTAGAGTTTGACAGATATATTCACTATGAACTTTCTATTGTCAACCACTACTTTTTAAGTGCGTATTGGATTAAAGCTGAATTTACAAAAAATAGTATTATAAAAATAGGATAGGCAAAGCACATTAATTTCGGGGACTATTTTTGTTCTGTCTGGTGAATACGGGACAAACATCGTTTCCTATAGTGGATATATTGCTAATGCAGAATGAGAGCATTAATCACGGCTGGTGCATAGCTGAATGAATAGGTAAACATCAACTGGAAAAGTGTCTGCTTATGTCTGCTGCGGCACTTGCCGTTCTTTCCCCTCCTTCTGAACCCAAGTCTGGGTATTTCCTCGTAAGTTGCGCTCTCACTCGCTTTCTCTGTTCCTCTTGTGTCAGTCCCCTGAGTCCTGAGCTTTTTAAAGAATAAGGATAATAATCAGGATCTTGAGGGTGAAAATTGCATTAATGCATTGAAATTCGTTAGGAAGTAATGGCTTGTCATGATGCGTACAGCCACAATAGCCATGATGGTGATTCATTTTTTTTTCTGTAGGCTTTTCTTTCTCACAGCTGGTAGTAAACCTATCCCCCTGTGTATGAAAATAAGGCCTGAGTCACTTTCCAATAAATGAGGCTTTGGTACCATTTGGGCCACCCACTAACTTAGGATCAGCCAAAAAGAAATGGTTGACCCTCGTGCAAAAAAAAAAAAACAAAGGCCTATTAAAAGACTCACTGAGGCACGAAGAGACTTCTTAGGGCTTCATTTAATTAATTGTACAGTTGTGCAATCAGGCACATTGTATTTTAGAACAGAGTGTGGTTATAAAATTTGTACTTATTATGTAACATATTCTGCAGTTTAATATATGGTTTAAACATAAATCAGTGTTTGTAATGCAATTTTATTTAATAGAACTGCATGCATGAATGTTAACATTTCTATTGTTTTTTTTTTTTTCACTGTTTAGGTAATAGAAATAAGGAATTTTGAATGGATTCTGTTCCATTTGTTCGCTTCCTGTTTTTGTTTTTTTTCCCCACCCTTTAAAAATTAGCAAGAGTACACCTGATACTTTTAAAAAACTATATATCATATGTGAAAAACAGTAATTACACTGATTTAGTAGTTATCCAGGGTCTCCAAACTTGGCCTGAAGGGTTTTTAGCTCAAACTGGCATCAACAATGCTGTATGTTTACTGTTCTTGGTCAACATCAGCAGAAGTATGAAGATCAGGCCTAAACTGAACATCATGAAAAATCTTTTTCAGACTTTTTATTTACATATCATTCATCTTCTAATATATTTTTTCAATGGCCTTATTATACAAGAAGGTAGATGGTTCTTTGCTTTAATTGGTAACTTTTATGTGACCGTTTGTTTCATTGTGATCCTGAACTGTGTGTGCAGGTCTCTGGATGGCCGACTGCAGGTATCTCACAGAAAAGCCTTCCCATGTGATCTACTGCCGGCTGTGGCGCTGGCCTGACCTGCTAGTCCCACCAACGAGCTGCGTGCTGTAGACTTGTGCGGAGTTTGCATTTCCATCGAAGAAGAACGAGGTGTGTGTGAAAACCTGGACACATACAGCGTGTAGAGAAACCAGGGTAAGCCCAATCAGGTGTTTTACCTTAGGTATTCAAAGACTGTTTGATTCCATAAGCAGTTTTGTGTATGAAACACTAATTTGAGTGCTTTTTTGGGGGGATAAAACTAAGGTTTTTTCCTTTGTCCATGTTCAGTGTTGCCCCCGCCCCCTCAGTCTTGGTGCCTCGGCATGCGAACTTTCCACAGACTTCACACGATCCGCGATGGATGATTTCATCCATGAGAAAAACATATCCCCAGCGGGCATGAGCCTGCCGAGCCAATATATAACCGGGTGAAACTACATGTTTTCTGTTCTCTCCGAAAACATAACACATGAACTTCATCACCAAGACATGCCCTCAGGACAAATCACAACAGGCATTACTCACTCTAACACACACACCCACTGGTTCACAGATACACATCAGCTTGAGTTTTGTTTTTGTCTTCTCCAGTTCATTTAAGCGGTTTTTGTCAAAATCCCAAAGTGTTTAGTCGGTTGTCTTAACAAAATTGGTTAAAGGTGAATAAGACAAGGAGAGATCAAAGTGCTGATCTCATGACTGGTAACATCATATGAGGGGGGGGGGGCGCGTAAGACTGTTGGTTGTTAAGTGTTTCACTGACGTGAGTTGAAAGAATTCCTCTTTTCAGGTAGACCATTCTACACTAAAACAACAAATTTACAGTGTGGCATTTGAGGAAAATTACTTCAGAAATCCAAGCACATTACCCCTACAAAGAAGAAAGCTTTGAAACTCATTTCAGGGTTTAATTGTGTGACTAGTAGGGTTGGATCTAGGGCTGGATGGTATGACGATAGATATTGTGATGATGGTATAACTATAAAAGGTGTCAATCTTAAGAGATTTTGCTATATTGTTTATTATGTGGTATGTAAATATATCAGCATAGCACAGTACTACTTAAAGGGTTAGTTCAGTCAAAATGACAAAAATATGTCATTACATGACTCACCCTAATGGGCGTCACAAAACCCGTAAGACCCCTGTATCTTCGGACACAGTTTAAGATATTTTAGATTTAGTCCGAGAGCTTTTCTGTCCCTCCATTGAAAATGTTATGTACGGTTACTGTCCCCATCCAGAAAGGTAATAAAAAACGGTAATAAAAAGAAACATCATCAAAGTAGTCCATGTGACAAATCAGGGTTCGGGAGAGACTTTATTGAAGCCATCGAAAAATACAGTTTTGCTCCAAAAATAACCAAAATTACGACTTATTCACGCATTTTCTCTCTTTCCGGGTCATGTTGTAGAACCGCGACTGCTGTGACTGTTGACGCTACGACGCTGCTGAAAGTGGTTTTCTGGTGCGACCCAAAAACAACAGAAGAAACACGTCAGCAGCGCACAGATACAGTGCCGCCAAGGCTGGGTCACTAATGCAGACGCAGTGTGTGAAACAATGCTCAAAACAGAACCGCGAAAAGAGAACACCAGCAAATGCTGAATAAAGTAGCTAATATTGTTATTTTTGGAGCAAACATGTATTTTCGATGCATTCAACTAATTCTACCACGACGCATCTGATGTCAAATGGACTAGCTTTGTATGATTTTTTGAGTACACTCTCTGGACGTGAGACATTAGGTCTACCGGTACGCCATTACATATTCTCAATGGCAGACTTGGAACAGGAAAGCTCTCGGACTAGACAAATCTAAAAAGAAACCCCGTATGCACCCGCTCTACAAACTGAGGTTCCGAAGATGAACGGAGGTACCTTACGGACGGAGAGACAGGAGACGGACAGTGAGGGTGAGTCATTAGCAATGACATAATTTCTATTTTGGCTCTGACACTAACCCTTGTGAGAGTGATTGATAAGGAAACCTGCTTGAAGGAGAACATTAAAGAGCAGGGCGATTGATGTTTAATGTAGTTATTCAGCACACTAAGCTGTGGAAAACCAAGGCAAAGAAAAACACTCACACTGCTCTTGACAATCTTTAATCATTATTGTGTGTAGAGTTGTAAATATCGCTGATCACTCGTTGGTTGGATCACCTGATATGGTCTTTGATACAGTTTCAGCCTCTGGTACCCCTGTTCCACTTTATACTTCAGGCTAAAAAAAAAATAATATGGCCATCACACCAAACGCTTTGAATGTTTAAGTACTGTTGTTGTTCTGCAGGGAGAGAAATTTTGTCTTGAGTGGTTCATAAATAATAAATGGTTCTGATTTATGTTTCAGAGACCCTCTCCAGGGTACCTGATGTGAGGATGGGTGGAACCAGCGACCACCAAATGAACCACACGAATGGGACAAAGGTTAGAGAGCTGAAAATCACGAAAACAAGTTGTTTCTATTATATACCTAATTATATTTTTTTATGCTTTTCTAATTCTATTTTTTAGGCTCCCCAAACCTTGTTCACCCAGCCCTGTCTCTCCTGCAAACAACACCCTAGGTAAGAAAAGGCCATTTATTACTAATCGTTTCACAAGCCACAATATATAAAAAGTAATGCATGTGCATAGACAAAGTTCCAGACACTATTTTTTTTACGGGATATGCATTGCACCCAACCTGTTTGGTCACCATGCTACCTCATTCTTCCTAGTGAGTCTTTCTCCGATCGAAAAGGTGAACGCGATAAGGGATTTTCCCGATACACGTAGCTAGGCAGGACGGACTATATGTGCTTGATACGATTAATTAAATAGGTAGTTATTCAAATGAAATACCTGTGCCCCCCACCCCGCCGCCTACCGAACGGACCACATCTACTGTTATCAAAAGCCGGCCCCGCCAGCGACACCCGCACGCAGTTACACGCCCATACGCGTATGTGTGACGACTCCTCTCGTTAGTTTATAAATGTTAAAAGTGGAAGCAACTTTAAATTTTAAAAAAAATGTGTTAGTAAATGTTGAAAATTACACCACTCTAACAAAGAACTAATACTTCTACAGCTTTTATCAACATTAGAGAATATCCTGCCGTATGCAATGAATGGAATGACATATCGGTTTGCTTTCTCACCTCACAGCTTTAAATCTGCAACTTCGCTGGCTAACAGAATGCATTTAATGTTCCGAGGGGATGTAAAACCTAATGGCACAAAAAAAAGAATAGAGCACAATCGTGAACCATTAAACGTACTAGGTCTGACCTGCATGTGTTTTAGGTTCCTTGTTATTAAACCGCGTGACCCGAGTCCAGATACTAATGTTCAAGTCCTTGAAAAGCTCACCGCTGCTCCAGCAAAGAGAGCACCCCGGAAGCACACCCGGGAAAAAACTATCGGCATGGATTTGGCGAACTTCAACATTCAGTTGCGATAAAATATGGAAAGAATAGTATTAGGTACAAGGTTGGTCAAATTGAAGTGATAGAAAATAAATAACAACAACTAACAGTTTAATTATAGGAATGCTAATTCGAAATAGTTAAATAAAAATCTTGTAGAAAGATATATTTAAGGATAAAGTGTTAAAAAATAGCCACCTTTGTGTCGAAAACTCAGAGGAGGCCTGGGGCCACTTTCATGGTACCCGGCAGCCTTTGTAGCGCAAAGCATTAGATGACAGTGAGGCTCTTGGTAGTTTATTTGGTCATGGGAAAAACCGTTCATTATACTCCTTTCTACATCAAAGAATGTTTGTTGTGCTGAAAACCTGATGTTTATAGTAAGTTACTCGGCCACCCGCTAGAGGCCTGACGGAGTTAATCTGACGCGAGTGTAGTCTGCCTGATTGATTACAGCCAGGAGGCAGAACTATTGGTCTGCTCCTGGTCCTGTGCATGCACGGTGATGGCGTGATTTAGTGACGGAACGGGAAAGTCTGCTTCTCGCGTCGAAGGCCAACACTGCAATACTCCGTTAGGGACGAAATCACTGCCGCGTTAAAACACAGCAGGAAGGATTCACGGACCAGTCGCGCTATACTTGATAACTCGTCCTCGACTTGTACAGTCGAGTCCAACATGATGCTCGGGAAGGCTGGGCAGACTGTTCGCCTTCGAGCAAAGAGAAAAGTCCCAACCAGGGGCATAGGCCGTCAAGGTTGTTTGCTAGTTAGTTGTATATTTTCAAAATAAAAACCTTAGTTAGGACCTGGTTGTTAACGAAAACTGGAACGAACTAGGTCACACTAGACACTCGTTAGTAATACACTACTCTTCACCCGCGGGAATGGTTTCTGCTTGAATACTGGAATCGCGTAGTTCCTATGTGTGCAAGTACTGGTGGCGCTGTGCTTCGCTGGCAGGACGCAGGAGTGACAAATACAAGAATAAAACCCGATTGATAAATCAGAGTGATGCCATTCTACACTGGAGGCAACACAAACACGAACAACAGACAGAATGCACCCAAACAGTAAAATTTAGAATGCATGCATTAGGTTTATGAATACACAAGCAGTACACATAGAATTGCAGACAATGAGCTCGACTTCGTTGCCGTCCCGGTGTAGAACAGGCTGATAGCGTTTGCAGGGTGCACATGTCGACACATATGTCACGTTTCCGTTAATAGACACGTTTATAAGAAGTGTTTTAACGTAATAATGTTGCCTTTATTAGAAGGATGGTATACTACTGTAACACATATAGTTAAAAATGACCACACCCAAACCATTAAGATATTTAGCACACTCCCGGTTCCCTCTTGATGGTTGTAGGCTGCACAAATTAGATCATTATGAAAAAGTCACCAAGAGAGTGTGTAGTGCAGGGTTATGACACACGGCATTGCACGAGTTGATGACGAGACCATGTTTTGAATAGATCAGAAAGACTATCATTCAGTAGATATAATACACTGGGTTATTAGGGAATTACCTTAAACGATTTTCTTTGTTCTTTATCTTTATTATTTATCATTTTGTTAAGTATGTAATGCTGAATTAATGTATGTGATGTTTAGTTAGCAAGGAGCCTTCAAATAAACTGAAATTGGAAATTTTGAGAAATCGTACATTTAAGACTGACATACTTTAAAACTATAGAGTTTAGTCCCGTGAGTGATCGGGCGCAAAGCGCTGGAAGTTTTCAGCACAGTAAATTACCCAATGTCTTCAAGGTCACATGAGCCTTTTCACGACATTATATTTAGCTACCCTAATGGAAAAAGGACGTAGAAAATCCTATATTACATAGATGAGAAAGAGAGAGAACGCACTCTTTCACATTACTAATTCGCAACAAGAAAAATAAGACCACACCCGATTTTATGTAAAAACCAAAAAGGTCGTCACCAGTGCTCCCTAGAATTGCATAAAGCAAAATGAATACCGACCGACTTTACTAAGCTACTAGGTCAACCCCAAACTGTTACGCCCATCTTAGCTGAGACAAAGAGGCAACCTCATATAGTAAACGGAGAGCCTTTGTTTGTTGTCACCTCAGTGCAGCCCAGGGACGTAGTAATAATAATTAATTATCCTTGTGCAGTGTCGATCGACCGTCGTCTTAAACTCTTCCAGCGACACCCGGAGAGGCCCTGTCGCAAATCATACACAACTCCCCCCCTTACCATTGCCGAGGCACACTGAGCAGGTGGGTCACAAACGCAGAGCCAGCCACGTTCGCTCACACCCCCGTGATGCTAAATTCAGAATCAAACGTACAGCGAGAGACGATGGTCTTATTCCTCAACGCACACGTTGAAAAGCAATGTCTTTTGCTTCAAATGATAGACATTGCGCTGGGTTTGATACCTCGTGTGTTGGAACTTGCTCATCTATGTATGTGTTAGATTGTGTTAGATCTGACCAGCCGGTGTAACATATTGTGGAAATCTGCCATTTGGTGGTGACTCGATTTAATACTCGAGCTGCAATCAGGCGGTGTGGGCAGGGAAGAGTAGTCGACTTATGGTGCGAGACTTCCATGCTTCGCAAAACCGTCTCCTGACTGTAGACGGCTTTACGGACCCAATCTAATGCCAGATGCGTTCTGGCCTGGAGCCTGCTGTCCAATGTCAACACCCGCAATGCAGCTGTGGAGCTGACCGCGCAGACAACATCGGTTACATTTCAGCTCACATTTATGTAAAAAATTTAATGGACAAGTATGGAATACAGACGTGTCTGAAATGAAAGTGGAATCTGTTTGAAACATCATTAACCATTTCTTCAGGCCGAGGTGTGCAGTTTGTATTACACGTCGCAGCGGTGAAGTCGTGTGGCTGAGTGGTTGCAGCGACAGTGCTATTTTCGTTCACGAGTCCGAACTGTAAACCAGCAGGTATGGCTGGCACCCCCAACACATGTAAGATTCCTTCCAGGGGTGAGGTCCAGCCCCATTTTGCTGTCTACTGGGCTGGATGGATGTGACATGTTGTGCAAACTTTGATACATCCTATGAGTCACTCACGCATGCACTAGTGTCAGACTTCCTGATTCTGTTTCAGTAGAAGCACTCCAAGCATATATATGTGAATGTTTGTTCTGACTTTGTCTCAGGCTTGTAATCTGAAGATCTTCAATAATCAGGAGTTTGCAGCTCTGTTGGCCCAATCAGTGACTCAGGAGAGGTGGTGAGGCGGTTTACACAGCGAGGCAGACTTACGGAGCGCCGTATGTGCACCATTCGCAATGAGTTTCGTCCAAATGGCTTGCGGGGGCAGAAGAATACAGGTAAGCCAAGACACTCATCAGAGGAAGAACGCACATTACATTACCATTGTCAAGAAGTATGGGATCAGTGTAGAGATTTGTTTTGTTTCCAGAAGAAATTAGAAACCTTTTATGTTTTGCAAGCAGTTATATATACTATATATATAATATCGATGATATAAAATATATATGAATCTATAGATATAGTAAATTATTATAGTACATATTCTATTCTATAATCACTTCCACTCATCACAGGTGGCACATACACTACTGCTTCAAAAAGTTTGGGACTCTAACGTTGTTTTTTCGTTTTATGAAAAGAAATTAGAACACTTTAATTTTTATTATATTTCTGGTATATATTTAGTTAGATCTATACTCTACCATTTGTAATAGTTGGTGGGTCAGGATTTTTTATTTTTCTTTGCAAGACAAAGAAATTAAATACTTTTGTATCAGCACGGGGGGAAAGGACACATTAAATTGATGAAAATTCATCCAATAATGTTCTCGCTATCATGCGGTTTCCACAACAATATTAAGCAGCACAAACTTGTCAACATTGATAATAAGCACCAATAACCCAGCATATTAGAATGATTTCTGAAGGATCATTGGGATCAAAGGTTATTAAAAAATAAAAAAACTTAATAAACAACAACTTTTTTTTTAAATTGTAAAGAATATTTACAGATTTTAATTAAGACAATTTACGAACACAATTAATGTTTCAACTTATGACATAACTAAGGTTACTACAGGTCTTAGAGATTTTCTACACTATGTTCTTCACACTAAACTGCAAATCACTGTGTCATAAAAGTGCTTTATATGTCGGACGGTGGCTGACGTATTAAAAAACAAAAATGCACAAAATTGGACAAGTTTAATCAACTTTATTTCGTGTTGACCAGTAACAACAAATAGTACAAGCTTAAATGGAGCTTGCCCTTCCTGGCTGGTCTGATAGTTAGATTAAATTATGCACTGGGCAAGGCTGTGGATGAAGCAGAAATAAATGCATGGACCCAAGATTTTACCTTCGCTCGACTAGGCGAGTTTGGCAGACAGTGACACAGCAACCCCCTGCCTGGAATAGAGCTGCATCTCACTGGCTAGCCTGCTGCAGTGGCACATGGGAACAAGGTGCTCACTCAGATGGGCTCTCCCGAACCTCCGCTGCTCAGTGATGTCAGATAGGACAACCCTCAGCCCGTTTCATGTAAGTCCATACCCTTTCTAATGACACATCGTCTATTGCTGCTGCTGAAAGCCAAGCAACAAACAGAGCAAAAACCACGGGATTAGGGACGGGGGAGAGAACCAAAACACCTGCTGGACTCCTCAGAGTAGTCACTTTTATCATTTTACAGATCCTAACATTTTGCTGTGGGGACAAAAAATAGGCCCGTACAGTTGAAGCACTTGGAACAATGACACTCGAAGGAGGTGAGTGGATGATATTTCCAACAGGCGATGAGTTTAAAAGAGAAAGGCATTTCCTCATTGTGAATCATTTTAAATTGTGATTACTGATTTTTTCTGTTTTTGTGTTGATCAAAAAGTGTATCACGATTTAATTTGATCTGAAGGTATTTAGGATCATGGGCTCGGAATAATGATTGCTTAAAATCTTTAAACATCCTCAGTATAGGGGGCCCTCAAAGAGTGCTTTTGTTTCCACCACCTTCAGTGAAGGGTGTCATGTGTGAACTTTTACAGTGTGTTAGAGCTGCAAGCTAGAGCTTCAGGAAGGCTGTTTGTGTAGGTGTGCTCAAGTAAATTGCACTGCGCTGGACAGGTCAAATACAACAATGTGATTGCGATTGCCGTTGGGCTCATGCACGGTTCGACACAGGTTTGTATACTTCTGACAGGAACAGAGTGTGTGTAGATTGATAACAGAGGTACTTAGCCTTGATTATGAAAAGCACTTATTTTTACAACCCAGTGATGGTGTGAACAACAAAATAGCATTGGAAATTTGTGTCAGTGACAAATGATAGTAGCTAATAGTGCCATTTTATTTCTTGAACTTGATGGTCAACTGTTAGATTTTTGCTCAGCAAAGACATTTTTGTATAAAGTATTTTTGCATTATAAATGGAATGGAGATTGCGAAAGTATATTTTTACTGCTGCCCAAGGGTATTCACTGTCATGTTACACATAGATATAAAACAAAAAAATGGTCTAGGTCTTTTGAAACTAAATTTAATAATAAAGATTTCTTGAATAATGTAGTGATGTTACGTAGCATCAGACTTTAAGCTGATTGCACAGACTCCTATCGAAATGACTGGATTTTGCCTGTGAAAATTCACAGAACCATTTATGTGACCACACCATGTCATCAGTTTTTTTTTTTTTTTTTCATTTCAGCAATCACTTGATTTCATTGTCCTTTCATTGAATCTGTTCGGTGTATGATTGGAGCATCTCCAACTCAGGACTGTCAATCCATTCAACTGATTTTTGAGCTCAAAAACTCATGTAATAACTAACAGCATTTCATATCTCTATATTCTACACTATTTTACCATCAGTGATTTCTGTATGAGAAGGTAAAAAAATTCCATGCCACTTTTTTGAGTTTTTATTTTTTACGAAAATATGGATGGCAAGTACTCTAGCTGGCAGTCTCTTGGAACGCTTGTATTATGTAAAAATTTTTAATTCACAAGAGAATAGTGTAAATGGCTAGAATTTTTATGTGGACCCCTTTGCTCATCGGGTTATTCAGATTCCTTGATTTGTTAGTACTGACATTTAACAATCCAATGCATGGTGTCTGGCTGTTAACAGCATAAATCCGCATCAAAAGCATGTTTCTCATCTTTTTTATCGGGTGATGTCTGGTAAACAGGAAGAAGCTCTGAATCACTGATCATGAAGATCCTGACAATCTCTGCTTGATTTTCAAAATCAAAATTGATGTTTCACTGAACAACTTACGCTTGTGTTTGTTTTCCCCCCCAAGCTGATTTTGCTATGAATCTTGCCGGCTCTTCATCTGGGACTCAACAGGGCCAAAGCACACAGTGGACTGTTATTAGTTCATTTAAATTTGTCTGGAATATTGTTTGTATCCTGGTTATATTTTCTTGCACTCTTGATTTGGAAGCAAATGAAACATTCTTTGTCTTATAGTGTAAGTAATATCATTAATATTCTGAAACTGGTGCTTAGTTATTGTTTGCCCTGAATTTCCCTTTTGCTTTTCTGTAATGTACACTCACATTTACTTATCTTGCATTCACTATCATATTGACTTTTGTTATGTAAGTTTTAATAATAAAATGTTTTAAGAACATAATTTCAGACTTTTTCTTAAAGTATGTAAAGGATAATTCATCATGTCAAATGAATTTGACAAACGTACTTTCCAAAAACAAAAGAACATCAAAAAACTGATTCGACAGATCATTCGTTTTAATTGATGAAGAGCTAATGACATGCACAAGCATAGTCCGTAATTGTGACTTGCATCATAAAAAAAAGGAGAAATAAAAAGTTTAAAAAACAATCCGCTTTGTCAGCTCATCTGTCATTTGATTTACAACTCTTTTGACAGAACCATAGGCTTCATCCTTGTATGTGGCGGCAGACTTGCACCACCAGAGAACAGACAAGATAATCTTGCCCCCTGCAACCCGTCCCATGGCTCTTGAGATTACAATGTTTAAAGCCGGAAGCCCATAATGACTCTGTACTGCCTGACTGAGATGTTGGACACTGATATTATGATAACACCAGTATCATGAAAATCTCCATTGCTGTTTTTGCCAACATTCTTCCATGTTTCTTGGGTGGGACAGGACTGGCTGGGCAGATTTGGGATGATTGGGGGTTCAAAGGGTGGGCTGAGTATCAACAGTGGAAGCGGGTTAAGAGTCACTGGGGCTTTTAACTCTCCTCCCCTGATGACAAGCCCGTCAATCTCATCCGGTTCTCCACCAATAGCCATCCAGAACGCTTTAGCAACCTGATAAGGGTAATTCAATTGTTAGTTCAAAAATTTAGATTGAAAAATGTTACCATTTAGTGTTAATGAGAAATTATTTTAAAGGTATATCACCTTTTCTTGCATGTACTTTCCTCTGTTCATGTGGCAACGAAGAGGCCTTGTTATACAAATAAAAAGTAGAAAAAAAAAAATAAATAAAAAAAAATATTAGAATATTACTATACTATTTTGTAAAAAAAACACAACCAGGGCAAAAAAAAAATCAAACAACACAAACATAAAAAAAAAAAAAAAAAAAAAAAAAATATAATAAAAAAAGAAAAAAAAAAAAAAATTAAACAAGGACAAAGTAAGTTGACTGACAGTGACAGTAAAAATACATCAGTACTGCAGTCCTGGTAAACATAAGGGACCATTCAAGAACATTAAAAAAGTCTTACTAACACCAAACACTTCAACCCAAAAAAACATAATCAAACAATAAATAACATCAAAAATCAAATAATGCAACCTTGTGAACATTAGGGTCTTATCAAAGACATTAAAAATGTATATATAGGTCTTATACCTTTCATCTCTTTCAATTTAGTAAAGAGTCGTTCAAAATTCTCCACATCTGCATCTCCAGATGTTAGATTAGCCAACTCTTGTATGTCAATATCAATCATGGGATCTGTGACAGATTAGCAAATATTTCATTAAACACTGAACTTTACTAGTACCTTAAACATTCCAAAAATTTCTTGTCCCATATACACCTTTGTGATAATATCATATTTTATTCATATCATTAATTTACCTCCAAAATGAGTAAAAATATTACATTCCCTTTAAAAAAATTTAAAAAAAAACTGCACTTGCCGACTGCTGTAAAAACTACTGCAATTATTCGGGTTATTCTCTGCACTCTGCTTCTCAGTGCCTTCATCTGTACTGTTTAGATGGGGAAATTGAGAAGACTAATAACGAGAAAAAAATAAATTCGTCTGTTACAAGGAGATGAGCTTAAGACTCTAACACTACTGTAAATAATGTTCATCTACATACTTTAAAGAGCAGCACAATTAGAAAAGGCTAACCAGTGTCTCTTGACTGGGTCGTGGGTTGTTGTGCCGAGAGGCCACCAGGGCTGATCATTAGCCCAAATCCCTGACTTTGTTCTGAGAAAGAATAAATGATCATTAAAAGGGTAAGTTCATTAATATAGCTTAGAATGAAGCTGTGAATATGATTTGTTGTGGATGCCATTGTAACATTTCGTATTAGGGCAGTACAATCTCACCATCTTTCATCTCAACACTGGACCCACACATTGGCATTGAGGGCTCTCATTTTTCGAACGATTCTTTTTACTCCAGTGGACTCTGGGAAGTCATCTATGGGGTACACAAAATAAAACAAAAAGACTGTAAACAAAATGATTCATGTGCATAACTGCGACAAGACTTTGTTTTCTCTCTCACCATCTTCATCAGGTAAGATCTTGAGGGTTGAAGCTCTACTAATTCAAATGCGTGGGCCAGACACCACTGCTGGGCCTCCGTTTGCTAACACCTGCAACAGCATATTTACACCAAAATTTGCAAAAAAAAAAAAAACTGCATGCATTGCACCCAAACCACTGAAAAAGTAGTACCAAACACACACTCACCACTGTCACACGCATGGTCACACACTAGGATCAGCACTTCTGGAGCACAAATCCTCCACTACTGATAACCAGGAGTTCACACTGTTTAGGCTGTCTTTCTAAAAATACAAAAAGAGTTGAATCAAGGCACAAACACTGAATGGTGAATTTTGTAAAATGATCATAATTATCATAAACTCCACAGTTTTGCTGTCAAAGTAAACGATGAAACAGCTTGCATAGAAAGATGGAGAACCGAGCAACCTCTGTATTCATGTCGAATGGACTTGAAACAACACACGATAAAGCTGACGTTGCTGTGTAGTACTTTGTTATTGATTGTCCATGGATACCAAGAGACCTTTTTCTTCTGTTTTGGAAGCTTGAGTGTAGTGATTCTAAGCCCAAAATATCTCTGAAATAAAACACACAAAACTGTTAATGGCCAAGTGTGTATCTGATATCAATAAAAACAACCTCTAAACCATAAACGTGTAAATTAACTGAAGCTCAACACTGCCGCCTGCTGGACACAAACAATCACTAGATATAAACAATTACTACTTTTTTTTATGCATGAGGATTAAAAATGGATGTACCAAATGTGTCAGGCTATATATTGCACACCTTATTAATGTATTGTATCCCTGCATCAAGGATATATGTAAAAATAACAGCACCATGATTCACATTTATTGTCCAGCTGGATCATGTTTTATCAATAATTTAAAATTGATGCGATCAGACGTTAAAAAAAACAATATAAGAGACAAAAAGCGTGTAAAGAAAGCAGGTTAAGCACTATTACGAAACACTGCATGTTACATGAAATGAGCAAAAAAAGCCAGAGATTAAGATTTATAAAAATGACAGTCTGGCAATCTCTATAATAAATATTGGTTTTAAATTCGATGCACAATACAGTCATGCACAATATACTACCTATGCAGTTAAGAATTAAACCGTTATTTCGATCGACACATTTTGATGTGTAAATAGGAGACCAGCACGATGAATGTTTCTTTGTTGACAGCTTAACGTTAGCATAGCAAAAGCAAGGCTAACGAGTGTAGAAAATAGAGTTCCCCCTTTTACTCACGTCTAATTAGCTCCTCTTCTTTAAAGCCGGTGGATCACAGCTTGCTGACTAAGATACAAGGTAGGGTAGGTACTTCATCTGCTTGATCATCTGCCATTTTAAGCTTTTGGACACTTAAAAACAGCTCCTAAACGTTAGCAACAGCTGTTAAACCACCATCCAGCAAACCTTTCACCTGTAACCTCAACGTACTTCGTGGCTGCGGCGCGCGCGCTGTGTTAGAATATCTTAAAGTTTAAGAGTTTAGGCAAAACAGCGAAAATAGAAAATAGCGCAAGTCAGTCAGTGATACACCCTGATTTCAATGAAATGGTAATAAATAGCTAATAATACTGTGGCTGACTGTGTTTACTGATGGAGACTGTACTGCCATAGGCGTCGTTGTTGCCATAGTTACGGCCAGACCTTTGTTTAGAAAACATAAGACTTGGAAGAGAGAGAAAGTACCTATTAGAAAAAAAGCTTAAATGTTAATACTGAATTGATTTGAGTAGAAAAAATGTCTGACATCCTAAAAAATAAGGATTAAGTTGGCATATTTCAGTACAAGTAATGTGTCTCAAGTACCAAAAATGATATAAAAGAAGGTTTGAACCTACACTGTTGAAGTTTTAACTTACTTTGTTAAATGTTGGTCTATCAGTTACTTTGAACTACTAGTTACATTTATATAATTGAATATGATATAATTACTTTTGTAAAACTATATTATTGTGATTTTTATTGTGTCTTAAGGTGCAGGAAGATTTAAAGGGGTCATATAATGCGATTTCAAATTTTCCTTTCTCTTTGGAGTGTTACAAGCTCTTGGTGAATAAAGACGATCTGTGTGATATGCAAAGACGTAAAGTCTCAAATCCAAAGAGATATCCTATAAAAAGTTGAGGACTATCGTCCATGCCCCGCTGAAACCGGCTCGTTTCTAAAACCCCCCCCCCCCCCCCACCCCCCCACACCCACTACGTCAGTATGTGGGAAGATTTGCTTAACACTGCCCAGATGTTCACGCAAAGAAAGAGGCGTACCTTTTATTCTCGTTGTAGTATTGTTTTTGCTGCCAACCGCCCTGACACTGGTGTTTCAATGTGAAAGTGAAACTACTTTGTTTGGCCTTCCAAAAGAGGACGATATCAGGGGCGTCGTCATGGGCCTGGAGCTGATCCCTATGCTGGTCACTGAGGAAATACATCAACTTCACGCTGTGGATCGCCGGATCGGCTTTCACCATGGACGAACCGGAGTCCAGCCCGGGATCGTCACATGGTTGCCGCAAGCATAAGGTACACTCCTTCGTAGAATCCGCCTCATGTCACCCGCCTCTGCTCACTCAAGCCGGCCGCGGCTCACTCTAGATCTCCGGCCTCTGCTCACTCAAGCCGGTGTTCTGACGGAACACCATACCCATCAGAATGGGATACCTTTGGTTAATGCGCATGCACAGCAGTGAAATTGGTGGAATTGCGCATGCGTTAAATTTAAACATCATTTCAGCATACCTAAGATTACAAGCGGTAAGTGTTGGTGTATTATATCGCATATTATAAACTGTATTTGTATTAAACCTGGGGCTATCAAAACAGCATACCCCTGTATAAACTGTATTTTTATTAAACCAGGAGCTATCAAAACAGCATACCCTTCACAAACACTGGTATGCTGTTTTGACAAAGTAGGCTAAATTGACAGGAAATCTCTGCTATAAAATTCAAACTTCCGGTATGCTATGTCTGACAATAAAGTATGCTACATCGACAGAACCACGGCCGCGGCTCACTCTAGGACCGCGGCTCACCTCTACACCTCCGGCCTCTGCTCATCAAGGCCCGCGGTGTCTGACGCTGTTTTTTCGTTGAGAAAGCGAATGAAGGAAACTACTTTTGTTTTTTGCCTTCCAAAAAGAAGACCACGACTAGAACCTCATGTTTATACACGTTTATAATGGGGTTTTATGTTTACGTTTTGTCGCTCTGGGGCCGGTCAAGGCATCTGTTAAGAGGCGTAACATTTCCATCACACGCTTGAGGCATTCAGCCAATCACAATGCATTGGATAGCTGGCCAATCAGAGCACACCTTGCTTTTCAGACCGATGAGCCTTGTAAAAATCGACGCGTTTCAGAAGGCGGGACATAGTGGAGAAACAATAATGTACAGTATGTGGAAAATAATGTGTTTTTTTTAACCTTAACTCGCTACAACTGCATATAAACACATTTCATTACAACCAAAGAATACACAAAGTAATGTTCTTTTTCAGAAGCATCACATATGACCCACTTTAAGACAATTTAAAAAAGAATCTTGTTCGACAGACTGTGCAAGCGAATGGGGAAGTTGTTGGATATTCACGATTTGGATGCAGCCGTCAGCAGGACAGAAAATTAGAATAAGGGTAAGTTATATAAAGCCAACATTGGAGATTAATTTGACAAAAACAACGGACTTGAATATTTTAAAAACTGCTAAAATCATGCATTACATAAATTATTTAATTTAGTGGGGAGTTAAAAAAACTGCTAAAATCATCTATCAATTTCTCTCTCTCTCTCTCTCTCTCTCTCTCTCTCTCTCTCTCTATACAGTAATTAAAAGAATTTGAGGTCATCTAGCAGTCCCTGGCTTGCAAGATTTATAGATTCCTGCAATTAAAACACAAATATGTGAAATGTGGAGCATGGAATGATGCTTGTAAACATTTGTTTCTTGATTCACAGAGGCATGCAGACGATTATTTGAAAACTATTAATAATCAGGTTTTGACTCTACCCTGTATTGAAGAGGCTGAAAAGAAGCCTGCCCCTGCCAAGCTTTTAAAATGGTATTTAAAAAGAAACTCTGATACTGATATAAATAAGCAAATAACCTCTTCAACATCAACAGGATTTCCATTAGAGTATGTAAAATCATATTTAATCTAAAGTATTTTCATAACATGTTTGTAGGCAGCCACCATATGAGACAATACCAAATACACATCCTCTGAGATGCCAGATTCAATGTCCATCACCAAGAGGAAAAGGTTTCCATCAATTACACTTTTTCATAACATTTGTTGAACATTTGTTTGGTCTGTCTTCTGCAGTCTATGGCTCTATCTCCCCAACAGCACAAGTACAGCATTTATCATACATCTGCGTGAATAACTCCTTTCACCCAAAGAAACAAGGTGGAGATGGTGTGCAAACAACAGGGCGGATTCAGCTTCTTCACCTGCACAAGAGAGCCAGGGCAGTGTGAGTTGCTGAAAGACACAGTATGCTTCTATTATTATTCAAGAAGGTAAATTAAAGTGAGACGGGTTTTCCCCACCCAAAATGAAAAGTGTCAGAACATCGATCATGACTACACCCTAATGTTGTTCCAAAACCCCTTAGCTATGACTTTATGGTACAAAGAAACAGTTGCTGCTTGAGCAAAACACAAAGAAAAATTTTGAAAGAAAGTTAAGTAACCAAACAACTTATAGATGAGACGAATTTCTCACAACTATCTTTGTAGGATCACTAGTAGAGAGAACGAGATAAATACGAGCGAAATACAGTTAGATAAATAATGACCGAAGTTGTATTTTTTTTTTTTTTATCAATGCTGGGGTGTGTGTGTTGTGTGGTGTTGTGTGGTGGCGGAGAACTGTAAGCTTTAGATAGGTAGCTATAGTGACTTGTCTTTTATTTATATTTACACGCTATGGTCTGGAATAGATTCCAGCAGTCTTTTGGATATTATTGATTAAGGATTATTGATAGTGTGATTATATGGTGATCACAGTCCAGCGCATCTGACTGTTGCATTAATTGCCAGGATCTGTCACATGAAACATCATGAACAGGAATGATGTGACTGAATGTATAATAGATGACCCCAGTCACTGTGCTTTCAAAACAGGAGATGTGGATTGAAGGGACAATGGAGTTGCAGTGGACAGCTAAATCTGTCTGTTGGTAAACAAATTAATCTTTCTAAGAGGTCACCATTTGTTTTGGTGCTCTGTTTTCCCCATGATGCTTTCTGCTGTGGCTCTTCCTCTGCTCTCCTGCATCCCTCTGCCTGTCACTTGTGAGGAGGCTGTCATGTTGTTGAGAAGAAGGTGTAGAATAGTGAAGACACCTGACTTGGCTGCCGAAAGCAGACAGACGCCAGATTGCGGCACATCAGCATTCTTCAGAGGACGGTCACCGCCTGAAGTTGCGGTTGTATGGGCTGCTGCTTTACAGCTGTCTCAGGACAGGCATGGTACCTGTTCCAACGTGCATGCCAATAAGCAGACAGCCGTAGCTTACCCAACCGGCACTCGCTGGCACTCTGCCTGCTGTGTCTATACCTCTGTGCTGTCGGCTAGTTCTCCACTGAGTCTCTGAAGCAGCTCCCCACTGTTTTTTTTACTTTTAAATGCCCCCTTGTACCACTTAAACAGTTGCTTGCCTCCAAACCACTCTCCAAACACCCGGGACGGTGCTTGTGGTTTGTCAGGAAGCTCAGTGGTATGACAACAGACAGGCCAGAGAACATGATGGGGGAGAATCCAGAACAGCAGGATGAGGAGCTGTACAGAAGGGCTCTGTCTGGCATGTGCCCACAACACTTGACAAACTCGCAGTGTCCTCTCCATTATATGTTTTGTTCGGCACTGGTGAAATGCATAAAATTGTTCTTTGCCTGCTGTTTTGTAAAGCAGTGATTAATGCATGGTCCCACTCTTTGCATTTTTCTGCACCAAAAAAAAGTTCATCTTTTTGATTTAGCATCTTTGCCTTTTAATTGACTGTAAATTTTTCTGTAGATAACATGTTTTTTATTGGGCTTTTGTCTTTTCCTTTTGAAGCTTGTCTTTTGGGGATGGGATTTAGCCTAGTGCTTGTTTTTATCAAATGATTTGTAAAAATTAATGATGAAATTATATTAGTCGCTATATGACTACCACGAAAAATCCTAATCATTGCATATACATCCTTTTTGATTGTGGAATCTGGAGCACGACTTTCTTTTGATTATGAATCTATTTATGATATGATAAATAGCGGATGGAGGGTAAGCGTACAAGCATTTTAGGCATTGCTCTGATGGAATTTAATTATAGAAGATTTTAGCAAGCAGCTGTTCACACTTGAGAGAAGGTGCGACGAGACAAATTAAACCAAGCCGCATCCAGCTCAAAATATCCAGAAAAAGCATTGCCAGAAGTGGATAGTGATTGCTTCAGGGAATAGGGGGGGCTTATTGGCCAGTATTGGACAGGTTTACAATGTCATAACTGCTCATGTTATTTTAGACTCCAGCGTTGTATTTTACGTGAATGCGGGGAAAAAGTCGGTTTGGAACACACAACATCACAGTGCTCTATCTCGCAAATGTGCACGCACTTTGTGATTCGCTACAGCCAACGGAACGGGAGAGAAAGAGAAACCCTTATTTCTTGACCTCTTACAAGCTGCCACCAGCCTGATTAATGGATAGTGTCTCCAGCTTTTACAACAAAGTTTTGTTTGGAGGGAAAATCAGACGGTGACCCAAGTAATAGCATTCTCCACGAGCAAGTTTATCGGAGCCAAAAGTTGTCCCTCTCTCTCTTCTTCTAGTATTGGTGTGAATGGTGGCTTTCTTGGCCAGTGAGGGGACAGGGCTCTTGGTTCTGTCACTTTCAAGTACTCTGACCTTGACCACGAGCTATCATTTGGGGCCTCAGTTCATTCTCATGTTGTTTAGGTAGAAAAAACAGATGAAAATTTATAAAACAGAATCACAAATGTATTGTGATAAATTGGCTGCTGCAAGTCATTTGTGGTGGCTAGTTACTTTTCTGAGTAATTGATTGCAACAAAAAATTAACAAAAAAAAAATTTTTACTACAATTAAACCAAAGCAAACAAATATTGTAATGATGTGAAGGAATTCTTTAGATAAGCGGTACCATGAACTAAAAAAATATTTTCCTTTAAAGAACTGTAAAAAAAAATTCAATTTATACTAACATTTTTCAAAATTCTTTTTCTTTGTTAGCTGAAATGCTGATTGCTCTTAAATTGTTCTCAGTTTAGATTCTCTAACCTGTAATACTGATCTTTTTTAACAAGCTCAGTCAATGATTACTAACAGATCGTATGAGAGAAGCTGAGATAAGAATGATAAGTACTTGGAGCTGATGCCTGAAGCTATTGTCTAAGTGGAGTATCTCTAGAGTATAAAGCTGGTTCTATTTGAGAGAAGGTTATATTGTCGCGTTTTATCGGCAGACCAACTGTTAGCTTAGTGTGGCCTGCACGACCTGCGTCTGGAGAACAACCACTGTCACATCGAGCCCGAGGCGCGTAGAGGCTGAAGAAATGCCCACAATAAGCGGCTCATAATCCTACTGAGGAAAAAAGGACACTCTCATGCAGAACAGGTGCGTCAGTCTTCTCAACTCGCTTACTAGAGAAAGTAGCATGGAACGACAGCCATCGCGATTGTCATATGAGCGTTATTTTCTTGAGTAATCTCCATAGCGTGTAATTCTGGGGTGTCCTCAAGCATTGAATATGATTTGAGGCTCTGATCAGCTCTGTTACAGATATGCTCTATCATGTCATCAGCTGTTTTGTTGATGTCATGCCTACAGAAGAGGATGATGAGGACCCAGGCCGTGTCCATACTGCATGATAAAACCCGCTCTGCAGTAAGCAAACTTATACAGTTTATATTTATAAACTTGGCTTTCATGAATATACACAGATTTTCGTTTATGCAAGCATTGTCTTGCAGTGTTGTCTGTTGGTTTATTAGCAACAGTGTGTTGTAATTGATTGTTTGAAGCTAACCTTCGTAACCTACAAATCCAGTTTTTAAACATGAATTCAACAGCTACGAATTCTCTCAAAAAATTATTAATAGTTCATACAAACGAATGCTTATTTTCAATGAAAGTGGAGGCTGTTTTGCACTGTTGTTCTGTACTAGTGTGGTGCATGTTGACTTTTTAATGTCAGTGTATGATTTTGCATCGCTAGTCTTTCTGCTTGATTGTGACCATGCCGTTCAGAACTCACCTACGAATACATAAACAATTTTGCATGATGCTGCATATTCTGTGCCACCTACTGAATAGGGCGGTCTAAGAATCTCCCTCATTCGTTCGTAGATGTACAGAAGTGTGATTGTCGGCTCTGCAGTTCTTGCTGGCTCGAGTCCACATAAGCAACTCTCCTCTGAAGGGGCATGAGAGCACTGTACAGTATCTTCAGAGGCTGGGTGAGATTGAACCAACACTCAGACTGCAACTGTATATACTTTAATATCAAATCAACACACTGAGGTATTAGGACTGTACACATAAAGCTTAGTAATATTTGTATAACTCTTTTTGCATGAAGGTCAAGACAGTGAGGCCAGTTTGGGAGTTATCTTAAACAGTGTTCACAGTCGTCACATGACCTCTTGCAGCTGCAGAATGTTTCCGATTCACGCTAGCATATTTTGAATACGGTCTTGTGAGCAATTTATCAAAAAGCAATAGGCTGCGGACCTGCAATTAAATGATATGCACTGCAGTTTCAGATGGGAGCATAGGCACACTGTGTTCATGATACTGCGCTTCAGACTCACCGACCATCCATGTTTTCAGCATTTCGAACTCATGGTTAATGCGTTCACCGAAATCCATTGTGTTCTGAGTTTGGGCACTTGCTTAATAACATTGCATTTGGAAAAACATGTGCCTAAATCGTGTTGTAACCTTCTGCATACTTTGATGAGGTACAGATAAACTGTATTCATAACGGAAAGAGCACGGAACAAGACCTTGCTGAACCCAACTATAATTAGTACTTTAAGATTTTGGAATACTTCATTTGTCCGTTTGTGCCCTCTTTTTGTTTTCACTATGACATTAAATAAGCTGTTGTCACGAAACCCTGAAATAGGAGGATGGCGTCCTGTGTACAACATGCTCTCTGCCAGATCTAATGACTTGTTTTGGACTTTTTTAAGGGCTGCTACCCTCAGCAGCTGAACTCTCTTCAGTTTGCAAGGCCCAGTACAGCCCAAAGCTGTACATGTGATCCAGATTTTTAGGAGAGTAAGATCGGGTGGCAGTCTTGGTTCCAAAATGTCATTACACACTTGCTGTGCCTACAGTGTATCAAATGTAAGCTTTTTTGTTCAATTAACATTTCATTTTCATGTATGTATCCAAAAAATCAGCTTTTTGTTGTGTATTTGATCCCAACAATTTTACATACTGTACATAGGAAGAGTAAACTGAAGTATTGCTTTTTTGTTCAATTAACATTTCATTTTCAGCAGATAATTTTATATTGTCTGTGATATTTTAAGTCTCAGGTATATATTTAGTACTTTTTATTAATATCGTAAATAATCATTAATGTAGTCTAAAATGGTCCACTTAAAATGTCAATTGAATAACTAGAGAAATATTACAGATACTGTATTTATATATTTTTCATATCCTTTTAATATATCGGTTATAATGTATAAAAACCAGAGATGGATGTGAGCAGAGATGGAATGGCTCTTGGAAGATCAGAAACCGAGAGTGCAGCATCCAGGACCTTCAAAACCAGAGAGATGGATGTGACGCAGAGATGGAAGATGGCATCCTTGGAAGATCACGAAACCGAAGCAGGGCTGATTGTGCAGCATCCAGGACCCCTAATCGCATAGCTCGACTTCTCCTGACAACGAATGACTGAATCATGGGATAGCAACACTCTACACAAATGACTGAATCATGGGATAGCCCGACTCTCCCCAGTTATCCATCAGGTATTATTTATTTATACTGACATACATAAAGTTATATATGACAAGGATATATAGTGTGTTCTGCTTTCTAAGGTAACATTTTAGATGATTTGGGCAGTTTCTAATAATTTTAATTTTAAACTTTAAATTCACAAACTAAAAAACAAATCTAAAGCATGAAATCCTTAAATGAAATCATAAAAAACCAAATTTATAATCAATTTTCAAATTCTGTGTAAAGTGTACATAAACACAACTTAAATATTAAACCTGTCAGCAATATCAAACATTCACCCTCTGCACGAATTTGAAATGTCAAACCCTAATGAAGCCAGTGGGTTTTTGTATTTATGACTATGCTGCCCAAAACAAAAGTACAAGCTTTTTCCACACTTCGTTTAAGCAGAATTTTACTGTTTTTTATTTATATGTTACCTAAAAAACAGTTCCAAGGACAAAATGACCCCGCGTGTGTGGGGGTAGGGGGCGGTTAGTATGAGACATAACAATTTTTTAAAGGATATAGTTAAAAAAAGGACCCAAAAATGATGGGGAAATTCTTGGTCCATCATTTACTCATGTGGTTACAAACCTGTATTGAATTTCTTTTCTTCTGTGGAAACAACAAAATTTATATTTTGACAGAATGTTGAAGTTAAACAGTTTTGTCCACATATTACTGGGAATCAAAACTTTTGACCTTATTATAATATGCATGTCTCCTCTTCTTAGAGAATTCCAGTGCCCCAGTGCTGTCAGCAAATATCTTTCACAATGGTTGGGGGTCAGCCATTGACCCGGCAGGATCACTGACTATAGGTTCCAAAAGCCATACTGTCTGGTATGGGGTGCAGTGGCTTAGAGGCTCTGGACCAGTGCAGTGGAGATGATATTGGACTTTGGGGTGTTGCCACTGGCGGGCCGTGTGTGAGGATCGGGGGCTGGCAGACTTCGTGTGTTGCAGTTGTGGGGAGTTCGACCTGGGAGACGATGGCACTGTCGGACCGGTGCACCCATGTGGTAGGGAGGGAAGCTGCTCTCAGTGCTCGACTGAGAACCAGTGCTGAGTTATGGGAACATGATGTGTCAGTCTGGCCGAACTACAGAGGGCATCGAGGGGGATCGGGCGAGTGGCTGTGTGCAATCCCCACAACTGCCTGGAGGGCTTTACTCTGCCCGCGTAACCGCCTACCTGCGCAAACTCACGGTCCCAACAGGGCGGCAAAATTATGCATGTCTCTGCTGAAACATGCCCAAACGGAGCCATTTGAGAGGAATCTGACAAGGCATTAACCTATAAACCAAACTATGGGGTAAAAAACCACCCACAGAGGGAATGAAGGTGAATAATAAACATAAACATTTATGTGTAAACAGTTAGTTATGGGCTCTGGAATATGATTTGGTTGAGCGCTAGAATTCCCAAGAACATTAACTGTAATATAACAATTTTAACCTTGTAATTATTTTGTATAAACTTCAGAAATTCATTGTTTGGCCTCATGAAAGATCTTTCGCTTAGTAAAATAAGGGTACTACATTTGATGAGAGACAACAAACATGGGAAAAAATGAGAAAAAAAAAGAAAGGGTATGTGGAGGAGAAGGGTGTATTGGATATACATGACAGGGCTATTTTAACGCTTACAAATGGAGATAGCAATATTGGATGCACTGTCAGAGTTTGGCCGCCATAGGAGGCGCCGCGGGCTTTTCGCGTTCTTGCGTTGCTCTCTTGCTCCTCCCTCGCGGCGGGCTCCCCGGGTTTTTTTGCTGTTCGCGGCTGCGAGCCGGCTCTACGAGAGCTGAGAGCGTGCAGTCTTTTTAAAACTGTTTGCTCACTTTGGGTTACTCTTATGCTCCAAAACACTTTCTGCAACCTTGATACGTGCCCATAAGCGCTCAACCACTCACCCTCCTAACTTCCGCTTGATAGGTGGGATACGGCACACATGGCACCGCATCTGCATCACCTCACAGTGTTTCATGTCCGAGCCTCATCCTTATTGTCGCTTTGCCCAGAGTTCACACTGTGTGGGTGAATATTTTGTCAAGCCAATGTGTGTCGTGCCCATGTAGCTTGCATGTTATGATTTTTTGTTACTTCGTTCTGTTATTAGGTCGGCTTTCCGTGAACGTTTGTGTGTTTATATTACTTCTTGCTGTTTAACACATGATCACAAATAACCACCGTGCCCTCTGTGCAATCGCAGCTGGTTGGTTTGTGCTCTGTGTTATCTCAGCTTGTGTCTGTGCGCCTCAATCCTTCGTCTTCTTTTGTTGTGCTACCTCTCAGCACACCGCTGTGTTTGTGCACGACTTGCAGTGCGCTGTTCTTTGCTTGCATTCCATTATTCTCCGGTTGCGACCACCTGACAGTCCGACGGTAGCACTTCCTAGCACACTGGTGTTAGAAGTCGTCTGCCTTGCCTTCCCCATGTTCTTTCTTCTTTCCGTGTAGTTAGCTTTTGCTCGAGCACACACGAGTAGTACCTTACAGCTGCCATACTTGTCGCGTTTAAGCTTACGCGAGACGAGCTCTTCGACATGACACACACATTTGTGTTCGGTCGTCTTGTGCTCCGCGGGTAGCGTCAACGGGCTGTGTGTGTTGTGTTTTGTTCAGTCCATTATCAGGTGGTCCGGTCCCGTACCTTTGTTCTGCCCAGTTTGCAGCCACTCTTGCTCGACATGTTCTGCCCCCAGAGCGCCACATTTCCCATTTATTGTGTCACGTGTCTTGGATCGTTTTGTCCCCGCTGCATGGTTTGGCCTTCGGATCTGTGACATGTAGTGTGCTCTTTCTGTCCCTGTCAAGCCAAGTTTTTGTGTTCCATGACCTCCCCAACCCCCTACAGCCTCAAAAACTAAAAAGTTTTTTTCACTCTACATTCGCCCCCATCTATATCGTGTGTGTTCGCACTCATCACACTCCACTTCCGCTGACCCCCCGCTTTTTACTCATTTGATTTTGGGGCTCAGCTCATGCCCACCGTCATCCTTGTCACGACGTGTGTCACATCTCGATCTTGCCCCTTCCTTTCTCTCCTGCTCTTACCCATATTGTTCTCGTGTAGACTGTGTGTGTTCGAGTGGGTGCTCGTTTTGTGTGGAATATGTGTTATTTGTGCTGGTCGTTGTTCTGTGACGCGGGCTTTGTGGCCTATCCCACGTCCTTTTTGTCTATGGACCAGAACGATGCGCGTGCGCTTTTTTGTTCCCCTGGGTCACGCGCTGTAGTTTATATAGTCACTACGCACATGTAGCGCGAGCGCTGCTTTCAGTCACACGCAGCACAGACTGCGTGTGGTTTGATGTCCACACTAATCCGTTTCCCCACAGGTCTCGGAAGTCTCATGTGACGAAGCAGCTGACAGAACAGACACCAGCCCCTTCTCCAACGCCGCGCAGAGCTAACAGACTCACGCGTCTTTATAGAGCTGTCTACCACAGCGTGTGCATTTATTTGTCGCATTCACCTTCCAGCCCATTAAAGGACTGGTAATAGCTCTCGCCAAATTTGTGTTCTCGAACTCATGTTTCCACTCTGACATCCATGAATCATATTCACAACACTTGGCCGCTTCTACCCCCCCCGACACGACTGTCTGACTCCAACGTTTTGGCGACACAGCGTCTCCTGACTATTTTCTGGATGTCTTGTATCGTGTTTCTCATTTCTCTGCAAGTCAGTGACTACATTTAGATGTGCACCAAGTACATATATTCACAGACTAAATTAATAAGTGAACAAATAAATATTTCAAAACAACATTCAAGCACAAGCACATACACTCTTTGGGTCAGAGTGGAATAGATTTGACGGTGAATAGATTGATTCTAGAGGTGTTTCTCGCCTGGTTGATTGTGAAACTGGAATCCCATATGCCACATACTGTATTTTTGAGCTCAATTGCATCAGTATTGGTTTACATAAGGTTAATCGCAGTATTGTCTGAACATAGTCATAGTCATATGATGTGTTATCATATTTGCTTTCTTTCTGGCTTGCATTTAAGAAACTTATAGATTAAAATGATGTGGTTTAGTGTAAAGTATCATAAGGAACTGTGTAGTTTTGGTGTCAGTAGTATCATTGCCCTCTTTTGTTTCAGAAAATAACATCCACGTTCACGACCTGCTCACGTTCCAGCAGATAACTGTGGTGTCCAAAGCCAGAGGGGCCACTCTGTTTGCCTGTGACCTGCAGGTAGGTTAAAGAATCGCTCGGGCCTGTTTATTTGCATGCAGTTGGGTTTGTGAAATGTTAAAGGAACGTGCAGTTGCTCTGCTAAGACCCCTGCGTGAATGTGAAGAGAACTTCATATATCAACCAAAAATCACTGCCACAGTTGTGTAAAGTCTATTCCAAAAAAAAAAGATATAATGAATAAATTTATCCTCAAGAATAAATCTCTAAATGAGTAAAACTGGCTGTGTCTATATTATTATCGACTGCATAACATTATAATATTATTTTCAAATTTACTATTTTAAATCAGTATTGTCCCTGGTTCAATAGGGTACTCTTGAGAAAAAAAATAAGGTAGCAGTGACTCGGACAGACTTTAAGTACCATCTCCGCCTAAAAAGATGCAATCTATTTGTGTTTACGTGAAATAAGCCTGCTCCCAAGCAGCTTTGAGCTTACGGACCTGTTGCAATGACAGCAACTCCAGGATGAGCTTCGAAGAACCTAACGATCCTGGATCTTGTCAAATCCTCAACATTAAAATCCTGCTAACTAACGGGCCCCAGTAGTAGTTTGAAGGTGTTTACCAGATGAATCATGATTTTTTTTTAAATTACATCACAACAGTTCGTTCTCTGATTGCCCCTGATTTTGAAGTACAGTATATCAGGGCCTTGAGTGTGACTTGAGGGGTGCAAAAACCCCAGAAAAAACTCATTGACCGCATCAAATAAATCAATTATCCATGAATGCTCTGAACCCCAGATCTGATTTTTCTTTCTCTTTCCCTCCCTCTCCAGCAGTCCAGCTCAGGCGAGGCCAAACTGCGCATGTGTGTTGCAGTCAAGAGGAAAATTCAGCTGTATTACTGGAAGGACAGAGATTTCCATGAATTACAGGTCTTGAGGCTTGGAAACACAGAAATGAAATATTGGTAGTTAACCATAAGATTAGTCTAAATCATGTTTGGTCTCTTTTGCAGGGGGATGTCGCCGCTCCAGACATTCCCAAGTCCATGGCTTGGTGTGAGAACTCCATATGTGTGGGTTTCAAACGAGAAGTTTTGTAGTTAGCCAGCAACAACACAACCAAGTCAAAAAAAAAAATTCAGCTTACTGAAAAATAAATATTGTAGTTTGCATTGGAGTTTTGTAGTTAGCCAGCAACAACACAACTGTGGCTCTTTAGGGCAGGTGAAACAAACCATTTTGTTTTCTCTTAGACTGATAAAAACCAAATTGAAGCTTGCTGCTTTCTGATTTTATTTACAATATACAGTACAGGTCAAAAGTTTGGAAACATTACTATTTTTAATGTTTTTGAAAGAAGTTTCTTCTGCCCATCAAGCCTGCATTTATTTGATCAAAAGATATGAGCAGAAAAAATGATAATAAGTTGTGAAAATATTATTACAACACTTAAGAATAATTGTTTTTAAAAACTGTTAATTATACTTTAAATTCATCATTTATTTCTGTGATGCAAAGCTGAATTTTTAGGCTCATTATCACATGATCCTTTTAGAAATCATTATGATATATATGAATAAGGAGGTTTAAGCCTTATCAACAGACGTTGGAAACAGTTCTGCTGCTTAATATTTTTTTCAGAACATGTGATTACTTTTTTAGGATACTATTGAGGAATAAAAAGTAAAAAAAAAAAAAAAGAAGCTAGCGTTTTTTAAAAGCGAGCTATAATATTTTGTAATAACAATATATACACTACGTGGTCAGTAATAATTGTGGGGTCAGTAATTTTTTTTCTTTTCTTGTCTTTTTTTTTAAAGAAAATCAACTACTTTTATTCAGCAAGGATGGATGTGTTAAATGATAAAAAGTGATAGTAAAGAAAAATATGTTAATTACAATATATATATTATTAGAATTTTTTTTTTTCATTTTTGAATAATGCCAGTGTCTTCTTTATAACCTTTTATTCATCAAATATATTAGACAGCAGAACGAAAACTGTTTCCAACAACTCATAATAAATCAGAATATTAGAATGATTTCTTAAATGATTCATGTGATAGACTGGATGTTACACTGGACACTGAAGGCTGGAGTAATTGATGCTGAAAAATTCAAACTTTGCTTTTGCACTCATAGGAATAAATTATTTTATAATATTTTGGCAAGTATATTCAAATAGAAAAATATTATTTTAAGTTGTAATAATATTTCACATATTACGTGTTGTTTCTGTATTTTTGATCAAATAAATGCAGGTTGATGAGCAGAAGAGACTTCTTTCAAAAACATGATAAATAAAAATATTAAAGTGTTTCCAAACTTTTGACCTGTACTATATACGGGTAAGATCAGATGGACAGTGAGCAGACTGTGGGCCGTGCCAATCTGAGGCTGAGACCAGATTCTCTCCTGAATGTATCATAATATGGATATTCACTCACATTAGTATTTTTTTGGGGTTAATCATGTGACTTTTCTCTTCAGATGGACGGACGTGTGCTCAGTCACGGAACTGTTCCCCACAGGGAAACAGCTGGAACCACTGGTGGCCCCCGCTGGCTGATGGGAAGGGTCGCAGTGGGGTCAGGATGACCCCACGGTTGTTTTTGAACGGAAGGACGAAGCGTCGGTGCTGCACTCAGAGAAAATGTGCCCTTAACTGGACCGACATTCCTGTTGCAATGGGTATGTATGATGTCAGTCTTAACAAACATGTTTCTCAGGTACTCATTAGCATCTTACCAACATGTTTTGTTCACGAGTTCAGTCACTGATAAAACCATGTGAACGACTTGTACAGATGATCAAGGAAACTGGTGTCCAGTTACCATCTCTAAAACAAACATGGCTATTTTTTAGAATTTAATTACACATTGGTGTTAAAATGTATCAACCTGATCAAATAATGATCAAATAAAATCTCATCTACTTTTACTTTGAATGTTCTAATACAATTGTGTATCCACAAGCTTACTACTATATAGACAACAAAAACAATTTGATGGCAAAAACACACCTAACATAATATAATTTCTTTCAGCTGATAGATGGTTTGTTTATAATAATAATAATAATCATCAATTAATAGCAATAATCCATGATTCAATAATTGAACATGTCATTTTTTTTTGTTTAATAAAAGTGAAAAGAAACATATACATATAAATGACTGTGTTTCGTGAATTGTGAAATGTTCACCGGTAGCTAATTATTTATGTGTGTGTCATAACCTCTGGAGAGCCATTCTGCCCCAAAACCCCAAAAAAAATTAAACGATGTTAATTGCGAATTTTTATGAGCTCACAATTCTGACTTTTTTTTCTCAGACATTATGTGTGAAATAAACTTGCCACTGTTATATCTGTCAGCAAATTCTGACTTTTCTAACTCTCAGTTGCAAGTTTAAAAAGTCAGAATTTGCGAGGTATGAACTTGCAATTGTAAGGAAAAAAAAACGTACGAAACTTACGAGTTATTGTCTGATGTTTTGACCTTTTGTTCTCACAAGATTTGAAACTTTTAAACTTGCCAATTGCATCGAAAAAAAAATAAGTCCAATATGTGAACTTGGAATTCGAGAATTTACAAAAGTCTACTTACATTAATTGTTTTCTTTTAATTTTTGTTTTATTTTTTATACGTGGCGGAACCGGCCCTCCATAACAGTACATAACAACCTTGTTTGCCCCGAAAAAATAACAATGTGTCATGGACAATACATTGTTTACCATGATATAAAAGTTAACTAATGTGGACTAGGCAGCCATATCGACACCTAACATCACAAATTTAAGAAAAACCTTTTGAAAACCACTTTCAAAACCTTTCCGGCGTGATGATACAAACAAATTGAGTCATTAAAATTAATCTGAACTGATTCATGGAAATGAATGAATGCAAGTGCTGTTTTAATATCGATTTATGACTAGGCCCACAAAGAATCCACAGATTTCCACAAACGAAGAACACCCAACATGCACAAAATGAATGCTTATGAAGAGAGTACAGTACTGTCAGCACTTTTAAACACATTGTCCTTTTTAAATCCATTCTACTGATTTTTCAAGTCATTTCTGAGTCTGTTTTCACCTGTTTCATTAGCGGCCTCAGCCACCGTACAATCCTCGCAGGCGGGCCACGCTATGGAGATCCGCTACCCTGAGCCAGACTGCTGGAGCAGCGCATAGAGTGCAGAGAACCCGCGCTTCCTCCCCTCCGCTGGGTGAGACTGTAATTCAAAAACAATTTTACCTTGTGATATTTCTTCCATCTCTTTTCTGCCGTCGTTAAGAATAAATGAAACGTAAATTAAGTTATGCATTAGCAGACGCTTGTCTTCCAAAAGCGACAGTGCATTTCAGGCTAAATATTTACCATATCTTATAAGAATTAGGGATATGCCGGTATCAAATTTCCTGTTGCGATTAATTGATATGTTTTGTCACGGTATACGGTATTATCACACGGTATTGAAATTAGTTTTAAAAAAAAAGGGGTGCATAATACATATACAGGTTAAATAATTTTTTTCTTATAACAAAAATAACGAAACATTTAAAACAATAAAGCAATACAGAAAAAATATATAAAGTTAAAGTTTTACACATTTAAAGTGCAAAGAACATAAAGACCAATAGGTATCATTTACAATAGGACATCATTAGTTAACCTTAGTTTACGCATTAACACCAAGGAAGTAATTATATAGCACATTTTGTACACAATGGTAATTCAGTGCTTTACATAAAGAAAGTAAACAAAACATGAAGAAAATAACCTCAAAAATCCAACACAGCGATTAAGAACTTGAAAATTATTTAAAAATGGACTTAACAGAATTTAGACAGTTTTAATAAATAGAAAATGATTGACATAAACTATAGTGCAATTTACATCAAATATAGTAGTGTAAATCAGTTTGGACATAGCATGTGCTGCATTCAATAAATGCACAAGCTAAAACACTGAGCAATAGATACATTTGCTACAGAAGTTACTAATCTTTGTTACAAAAAAAGACAAGTCTTATTTCAGGTTAGCTGCATTAAATAGCACAGTTGCAACTTCAATTAACAATGTGTTATTAAAATATTGGAATACAGAAGATAATTAAATGTTCAGAAGAATTTCATTGGCCGTTTGTAATAAAAAAGCCCTAATGTAAAGTGTTAAATGAACAATAAAGAATCAAAACACTTCAAAACAATATCTAGGACATGTTGTAGTCCAGATAAAAAAAAAAAAAAGTTTTGAAATAAAGAGCTATGAAGGTCGAAATATTTAAGTATTTGGATCTGTGATGACATCCATGCAAATCCCCAAATCTGCAATGGATATTTAAAATTATTTAAAAATGGTTAGAAAGTAGCAGTTGCTTGTCGTGTAATGGGGTTTACAGGGTAAGGCTGCAGTTTAGGCGCCATCTGCTGTGCAGGAAGAGTGAATGTGCTTGCATTCATAACCGTCTCTCAACGTGTGTCCACCATGTGCTTCTCTTAACGTGCTTGTTTACATCCTGAGGTGCAGCTTCTTTCAAGCAAGCATACAGAGCGGGTGCGCCACTTTGAGCGTTTGGGAAAAAATCTTGATTTAAACATGCATTCCAAATTCTGAATAATTTGTAATAAAATTATTCACGGTATTTAGAATGTGCCACGATAACAATATCGTTGAATATCATTATCGATATATCGCATTACCGATACGGCAAAAGTCTAATCAAGAAATATAATGTCTATTTGTGAATGAATCGGGTTCTTTTTCCTTAGAACATCTGTGTGAAAATCAGTTCCATGTGTTTCCATGTAATCCATGACAACAGACCTACAGTGCTATCCTATTGTGAGAAGAAGGTCTTGATTAAAGTGGTTGGCTTGTTTGTTGTTCCAACCTGTATGCAATTCTTCGCAGGAGCACAAAAGAAGATTATTTTGAATATCAGTATTGATTTCCTGAATGGACATATATAATACTTATATATATATCGTGATGGACTGAAACGGAGAAGGTATGAAAATAAATGATGAAATATTGGCGTGAACTATCCCTTTAATTCAACACATGATGTGCAGGTTGTGAATGTCTCTGTACTGCAGCTAGAGGACATACTCTGATTTGATTAAGATTATGTTTCATTAAATGTGCTGATCTGTTCTTTATGTCCTCTTCATTTCAACAGATCAAATGTGGACGTCGCGAGCAATCACTTTGTTTGGCGTATGGTGCATACTTATAGTCACAGCCAGAGACGACAGCTGGATAAAGGACAAAAAGTTTGACCTGGCGCTCGCTAGCGGCGGAGAACTTTTTAGCACCCCTAAATACTAAAGCAGGAGTACACAGTGTCTCATATGTTGACCTTGATATTTTCGCTCATCTATTTTTTTTTTTTTTCAGAAAATGAAGGATGTTCAGCGCAGGACAAGAGACAACAGATCCATCACATTCAGAACCTGTTTGACTTCAACTTTTCGGTCAGAAGCGCTTTGACGACTCCAGGGCAGTTGTTTGATAAGTTAGGGCACAGGTGCGTTCATGAAGCAGTGATGAGGCACCACAGATGAGGCTGAGTAGCATACAGGTCCGGAAAGACTTGTCCAGTGTGTGACTTCCGCATTCACACAACAAAACAACTACTAAATACATATGTAGGTACCAATGTAAGAGTTTTGGCAGTTTGAAAAATATGAAATTTTCCATTCATTTAAACACTCCTCCAAAAGGCGCAAGCCACCTTAGCTATTGTTTTTAAATGGTTATTTATTATGAATTTGAAATCAATAAACCATTATTGAACGTCAAAATCTCGTAATTTTCAAATATGATGAAAAATGCTTGTTCCACATTAGCATATGAACGCTGTTCATACTATTTAAAGCTGACCGATACAACATATATTATTGCTGCTTCTAAACCGTTTGAATAATGCATTTGACAATTGATTATTTAAATAGCATCAAATAGATTTAGTTAAACGTTGAGTATAATTGTAGTGCACAGAAAAGCTTCCTTCTGTAATGATTGGCAAATATGCAACCCATATTCGATTTTAATTGTTTATTATTTTATGTTAAAACTGGCAATCACCAATGGATGCAATGTCGGCCATCAAATATATATATTACAAAGGCCTAAAGTTTTATTTAGTAGTAAGTTAGTACGTTGTGAAACTGATCATACCAAAGAAATAAATTGAGTTGTAATTATTCCTTTATATCTCACCAGCTCATAAACTGCTGTCTTAGGCTGAGTTTGGCATAATATACACTAGAGCGCTGCAGTGGACAGGAAAGGACCAGATAGTTGTGCGATAATAGAGTTCTGCAGTGTGTGCTATTTCTGTGTTATGTTTGCACACCCCGGTTCCTTCACAAAAAACAAGTAGTTTTGGCGGTTGATGGATTATTGCAGAATAAATAAAATCTGGCAGCAAAGGTTTTATGATCTAACTGCATTTTGTCATCAGTGAATGCTCTGTCAACAACTGAAACAAACATTTTATGAATTTTGAGCCGAATAACAATCCTACCAAAGAAAAAACAGCTAAACATGGGATATAAAGAACTACAGCCTAGGGTCAATGACTTCAAGTCACCACCATTATGAAGGTATAGATTCACACGGATCAAAATGAAACTTCTGTCATCATGTTGTTCCAAACCTGAATGCGATTATTCCCTCTGTTGAGGTAAAGACCCGTTGATGTGCACTCAACAGCACAGCTTCCAGTAGTGGAAGTGTTTGGAAACAACATGAGGGAGTAATATGAGGGACTAGAAAATTGAGTAGAATCGTGGTTCGAATAGTTTTCCTGTTGGTTTTGTGACGTTTAATGTCCCGAAACCTCCATTTAGACACTTCGTTAGCCGCCTTCGTCTTATTCAAAACAACAGTAAAAGCTTAATAAAATCACAGTCCGCGGTATACGAGTATTTTATGTATAGTAATGTGACATATATCTTGAGCTGTGTTACAAAAGACCCGCATTGTCAGCATTTAAACAAAAACTGTGGACTTCAGGATGATAAAAAGCTGCTGTGTGCTCTTCTCTTTTAAGATTGTCACACGCATGTTTATTGGACTGTATCCAGACACACGCCTTCCCACTCTGACTTCCAGCAAGACAAGCTGCAATTACCCCCAAACCCTGTTGCCCGCGCTGATGGAGCGAGCTGGCGAAGGCCCACATGGCCTCATAGACTACCGACACAGGTATTCATCAATTCATATTGAGGTTCTATTAAACCTTTTTTATCTTGTTTACCCAGTTTGCTGTTTATTTGGTTTTTTAAAGAAAACGCAGTCAGTCTAGTGAAGCAGCTGAAGACTCGGACCCCTTCCACCACGTCCCCTCTCATGGGGGGACACCCATCCTCAAAGCGCAAAGAGCTCCTTCAGATCATCGACACCACTCTGCTGAAAGTTACCCCACGTAAGAACTTCAGATCGCTCTCTTACACTAAACTCCATTTTAAAGCATGTTGTTCTTCTAAACGCTCTTTGAAAATCAGCTTTGATCACGCAGAGCAATAAAATTACATTTAGAATGTTACTTTAAATAGCAAACCGTTTATTTAATTGTTCTAATATTTTTAAATGTTTTACTGTTTGCATATATAGATTACGTTACCTTTTTGACCAAGTAATTTGCAGCTGTGGCAAAGGAGATCTTTAATTTCCAAAAAAGTCTTACAACCCTTACATTTTGTGAAACTAGTTACCGACTAGTAAGGATAGAACGGAACCTCCCCTCCACCCCTTGTTAATAAGGAATCACATTTGTTGTAGCTTTAGCAGCGACAATGAAGAGGGACAAAAGTTTTTTTTTTATCCGCTGTATAGCTACCAGTGCAAGTTATACCAATCTCGAAGTAAAATATTATATACACCAACAGGTAGAAAAAACAGATGAAAATTTATAAAACAGAATCACAAATGTATTGTGATAAATTGGCTGCTGCAAGTCATTTGTGGTGGCTAGTTACTTTTCTGAGTAATTGATTGCAACAAAAAATTAACAAAAAAAAAATTTTTACTACAATTAAACCAAAGCAAACAAATATTGTAATGATGTGAAGGAATTCTTTAGATAAGCGGTACCATGAACTAAAAAAATATTTTCCTTTAAAGAACTGTAAAAAAAAATTCAATTTATACTAACATTTTTCAAAATTCTTTTTCTTTGTTAGCTGAAATGCTGATTGCTCTTAAATTGTTCTCAGTTTAGATTCTCTAACCTGTAATACTGATCTTTTTTAACAAGCTCAGTCAATGATTACTAACAGATCGTATGAGAGAAGCTGAGATAAGAATGATAAGTACTTGGAGCTGATGCCTGAAGCTATTGTCTAAGTGGAGTATCTCTAGAGTATAAAGCTGGTTCTATTTGAGAGAAGGTTATATTGTCGCGTTTTATCGGCAGACCAACTGTTAGCTTAGTGTGGCCTGCACGACCTGCGTCTGGAGAACAACCACTGTCACATCGAGCCCGAGGCGCGTAGAGGCTGAAGAAATGCCCACAATAAGCGGCTCATAATCCTACTGAGGAAAAAAGGACACTCTCATGCAGAACAGGTGCGTCAGTCTTCTCAACTCGCTTACTAGAGAAAGTAGCATGGAACGACAGCCATCGCGATTGTCATATGAGCGTTATTTTCTTGAGTAATCTCCATAGCGTGTAATTCTGGGGTGTCCTCAAGCATTGAATATGATTTGAGGCTCTGATCAGCTCTGTTACAGATATGCTCTATCATGTCATCAGCTGTTTTGTTGATGTCATGCCTACAGAAGAGGATGATGAGGACCCAGGCCGTGTCCATACTGCATGATAAAACCCGCTCTGCAGTAAGCAAACTTATACAGTTTATATTTATAAACTTGGCTTTCATGAATATACACAGATTTTCGTTTATGCAAGCATTGTCTTGCAGTGTTGTCTGTTGGTTTATTAGCAACAGTGTGTTGTAATTGATTGTTTGAAGCTAACCTTCGTAACCTACAAATCCAGTTTTTAAACATGAATTCAACAGCTACGAATTCTCTCAAAAAATTATTAATAGTTCATACAAACGAATGCTTATTTTCAATGAAAGTGGAGGCTGTTTTGCACTGTTGTTCTGTACTAGTGTGGTGCATGTTGACTTTTTAATGTCAGTGTATGATTTTGCATCGCTAGTCTTTCTGCTTGATTGTGACCATGCCGTTCAGAACTCACCTACGAATACATAAACAATTTTGCATGATGCTGCATATTCTGTGCCACCTACTGAATAGGGCGGTCTAAGAATCTCCCTCATTCGTTCGTAGATGTACAGAAGTGTGATTGTCGGCTCTGCAGTTCTTGCTGGCTCGAGTCCACATAAGCAACTCTCCTCTGAAGGGGCATGAGAGCACTGTACAGTATCTTCAGAGGCTGGGTGAGATTGAACCAACACTCAGACTGCAACTGTATATACTTTAATATCAAATCAACACACTGAGGTATTAGGACTGTACACATAAAGCTTAGTAATATTTGTATAACTCTTTTTGCATGAAGGTCAAGACAGTGAGGCCAGTTTGGGAGTTATCTTAAACAGTGTTCACAGTCGTCACATGACCTCTTGCAGCTGCAGAATGTTTCCGATTCACGCTAGCATATTTTGAATACGGTCTTGTGAGCAATTTATCAAAAAGCAATAGGCTGCGGACCTGCAATTAAATGATATGCACTGCAGTTTCAGATGGGAGCATAGGCACACTGTGTTCATGATACTGCGCTTCAGACTCACCGACCATCCATGTTTTCAGCATTTCGAACTCATGGTTAATGCGTTCACCGAAATCCATTGTGTTCTGAGTTTGGGCACTTGCTTAATAACATTGCATTTGGAAAAACATGTGCCAGTCCGGCAAAATAAAAGATTGTGATGGTGTGGTTAATGTTGAAAAATGCAAAGAAAAGTACGACGGAACATAAATATTAGTATGGAATTTTATCAGTGGGTACTTTAAAAGTGTAGATTATTATATTGTTTTGTTAACAAATAACTCTCTTCAGTATGTTATATTTTACCGACGACAATAGGACAGTTTGTAATTAGTGTAATATTTTGTTTAGGTCGTTGTTTTAGTCAAGATAGCCCTATTGAATAGTAAACTGTTTTACTAAAAATAACAGTTTTTATGCACGAAAACACACGCGAATTAGATAATTTTCTCAAATCTGTTAGCCCTACTCCCCCTTCATTTAGTTTAGTAACTATTTGCACCAATTGGATTCTTTCAGCTCAATAACCAGTCGTAGTTACTCTCAGATCTCTATTTCACATGATTTTTCCAATAAAAAGCACGTACTGCGAAAACCAGTTATTATTACAATATATATTATTAGAATTTTTTTTTTTTTTTTGAATAATGCAGTTCTTTTTTAACCTTTTATTCATCAAATATATTAAGCTTTGCATCATAGGAATAAATTATTTATTTTATATTCAAGTATATTCCAAATAGAAAAACTATTATTTTAAGTTGTAATAATATTTCACAATATTACGGTTTTTTTTCTGTATTTTTGATCAAATAAATGCAGGCTTGATGAGCAGAAGAGACTTCTTTCAAAAACATTAAAAATAGTAATGTTTCCAAACTTTTGACCTGTACTGTACGTGTAAGATGGACAGTGAGCAGACTGTGGGCGTGCCATCTGAGGCTGAGACCAGATTCTCTCCTGAATGTATCATAATATGGATATTCACTCACATTAGTATTTTTTTGGGGTTAATCATGTGACTTTTCTCTTCAGATGGACGGACGTGGCTCAGTCAAGGAACTGTTCCCCACAGGGAAACAGCTGGAACCACTGGTGGCCCCGCTGGCTGATGGGAAGGTCGCAGTGGGTCAGGATGACCTCACGGTTGTTTTGAACAAAGAAGGCGTCTGCACTCAGAAATGTGCCCTTAACTGGACCGACATTCCTGTTGCAATGGGTATGTATGATGTCAGTCTTAACAAACATGTTTCTCAGGTACTCATTAGCAACTTACCAAACATGTTTGTTCACGAGTTCAGTCACTGATAAAACCATGTGAACGACTTGTCAGATGATCAAGGAAACTGGTGTCCAGTTACCATCTCTAAAACAAACATGGCTATTTTTAGTATTTAATTCACATTGGTGTTAAAAATGTATCAACCTGATCAAATAATGATCAAATAAAATCTCATCTACTTTTACTTTGAATGTCTAATACAATCGTGTATCCACAAGCTTACTATATATAGCACAACAAAAACAATTTGATGGCAAAACACACCTAACATAATATAATTTCTTTCAGCTGATAGACTGTTTGTTAATAATAATAATAATAATAATAATAGCAATAATCCATGATTCAATAATTGAACGTCATTTTTTTTTTTAATAAAAGTGAAAAGAACATATATAAGAATTGGTTTCGTGAATTGTGAAATTTCACCGGTAGCTAATATTTAGGTCTCATAACTATGAAAGCCCGTTTCTGCCAATAAACAAAAAAAAATTAAATGAGGTAATTGCAAATTTTTATCTCACAATTCTGACTTTTTTTCTCAGAATTGTGTGAAATAAACTCGCAATTTATATCTGGCAATTCTGACTTTATAACTCTCAGTTGCAAGTTAAAAAGTCAGAATTACGAGATATGAACTCGCAATTGTAAGAAAAAAAAAGTCAGAATTGCGAGTTTATATCTTGCAATTCTGACTTTATAACTCACAATTTTGACTTTATAACTTGCAGCTTGGTTTTATAAAGTCAGAATTGCAAGATATGAACTTGTAATTCTGAGAAAAAAAGTCATACTTGTGAGATAAAAAGTCGCAATTACCTTGTTTTATTTTTTATTAAGTGCCGGAAACAGGCCTCCATACAGTACATAACAACCTTGTTTCCAGAAAAAATAACAATGTCATGACATACATTGTTACCATGATATAAAGTTACTCAATGTGTACTAGCAGCAATATTCACCTACATCAATTTTAATAAAACATTTTGAAAACTTTCAAAAACCTTTCCTGAGTGATGATACAAACAAATTGAGTCATTAAAATTAATCTGAACTGATTCATGGAAATGAATGAATGCAAGTGATTTATTAAAAATCCAACAAAGAATACACACACAAACAACAAACAAATAACAACAAACAAACAAAAAACCAACACTCACAAAAAGAATACATATAAAGACAGCACATTCACCCACACCATGTCTTTAAACACATTGTCCTTTTTAAATCCATTCTACTGATTTTTCAAGTCATTTCTGAGTCTGTTTTCACATGTCTTTCATTAGAGCATCAGCCACCGTACATCATCGCAGTGCTGCCACGCTATGTGGAGATCCGCACCCTTGAGCCCAGACTGCTGGTGCAGAGCATAGAGCTGCAGAGACCGCGCTTCCTCACCTCCGCTGGGTGAGACCTGTATATCAAAACATTTTCCCTTGTGTATTATTCCTCTATTTTCTGCCGTTCGTTAAGAATAAATTAAATTAAATTTAAATTTATGCATTTAGCAGACGCTTTTCTCCAAAGCGACAGTGCATTCAGGCTATAAATTTTTACCTATCATTATAAGAATTAGGGATATGCCGGTATCAAATTTTCCTGTTGCGATTAATTGATAATGTTTTGTCACGGTATACGGTATTATCACGGTATTAAAATTTAGTTTTAAAAAAGTGGTCATAATACAGTATAACAGGTTAAATAACTTTTTTCTTATAAAAAAAATAACTGAACATTTAAATACAATAAAGCAATACAGAAAAAATATATAAAAGTTAAAAGTTTTACACATTAAAGTGCAAAAGAACTATAAAGACCAATAGGTATCATTTTACAATAAGAACATCATTAGTTTAACCTTAGTTTAATGCATTAACACAAGGCCAAGTTTATTTATATAGCACATTTTGTACACAATGGTAATTCAAAGTGCTTTACATAAAAGAAAGTAAAAAAAAAATGAAGAGAAAAATAACCTCAAAAATAAAAACAAGCGATTTAAGAACTTTGAAAATTATTTAAAAAATTGACTCTTAAAAAAGAATTTAAGACAGTTTAAAAAGAGAAAATGATTTTTACAATTACATAAAATATAGTGCAATACATAAAAATATAGTGTAATCAGTTTGGACCGTCGCATAGTGCTCATTCAATAAATGCACAGCTAAACAATGAGCAATAGCTACATTTGCTACAGAAGTTACTAATCTTTGTTAAAAAAATACAAGTCTTATTTCATGTTAGCTCATTAAATAGCACAGTTGCAACTTTCAATTTTAACAATGTGTTATTAAATATTGGAATACCTAAGATTAATTAATGTTCAGAAGAATTTTTCATTGGCAGTTTGTTAACTAAAAAAGCCCTAATGTAAAGTGTTAATGAACAATAAAGAATCAAAACACTTTCAAACAATATCTAGGGCATGTTGTAGTCCAGATTAAAAAAAAAAAAAGTTTGAAAATAAATAGCCTATTAAGTCTAAATATTTAAGTATTTGGCTCTGTGATGAACACCATAGCAAATCCACAAATCTGAATGGCTATTAAAAATTATTTAAAAATGGTTTAGAAAGTAGCAGCTGCTTTATTAATGGGGTTTACAGGCTAAGGGCTGCAGTTTAGCGCCATCTGCTGTCAGAGAGTGAATGTGCTTTCATTCAACGCGTCTCTCACGTGTTCCTCCATGTGCTTCTCTTACGTGCTTGTTTACATCTGAGTGCATGCTTCTTTCAAGCAGCATACAGCGGTGTTGCGCACTTTGAGCAGTTGATGGGAAAAATATTATTAAAATGCATTCCAAATTCTGAATAATTTGTAATATATAATTATTCACGGTATTTAGAAGTGCCCACGATAACAATATCGTGAATATTCATTATCGCGATATATCGCATTACCGAATACTGGCACAAGTCTAATAAGAATATAATAATGTCCTATTTGTGAATGAATCGGGTTCTTTTTCCATTAGCAAATCTGTGTGAATCAGTTCCCACTTGTGTTTTCCCTGTAATCCACTGAAACAGACCTACAGATGCATCCTATTTGAGAAGAAGGTCTTGATTAAAGGGATGAGCTTGTTTGTTGTTCCAAACCTGTATGCAATTCTTCTGCAGGAGCACAAAAGAAGATATTTTGAATATCAAACTTGATATTCCATTGAATGGACAAATATATATATATATATATATATCTTGTTGACTGAAACGACATGAAGGTGAAATAAATGATGAACTATGGGGGGTGAACTATCCCTTTAAATTCAACACATGCATGTGCAGGTTGTGAATGTCTCTGTACTGCAGCTAGAGACATACTCTGATTTGCTTAAGATTATGTTTTCATTAAATGTGCTGACTCTGTTCTTTCTGTCCCTCTTTCATTTCACAGATCAAATGTCGTGTACGTCGCGAGCAATCACTTTGTTTGGCGTCTGGTGCCCATCTCTATAGCCAGCCAGATACGACAGCTGCTACAGGACAAACAGTTTGAACTGGCGCTTCAGCTAGCGGCGAGAAACTTTTTAGCACCCCCTAAATACTAAACGCAGAGTACACAGTGTTCTCATATGTTGACCTTGATTTTGTCTCATCTATTTTTTTTTTTTTCAGAAAATGAAGGATGATTCAGATGCAGACAAGAGACAACAGATCCATCACATTCAGAACCTGTTTGCCTTCAACTTGTTCTGTCAGAAGCGCTTTGACGACTCCATGCAGGTGTTTGCTAAGTTAGGCACAGGTGAGTTCATACAGCAGTGATGCTGCACCACAGATGAGGATAGAGTAGCATACAGGTACGGAAAGACTTGTCCAGTGTGTGATACATCACACAACAAAACAAATACATAAATAAATATTTAGTACCAAATTTAAGATTTATGGTTTTGAAATACATATAAATTTTCCATCCATTTTTAAAATAAAAAGGCAAGATTTCTATGTTTTAAAGGTATTTATATAATTTAAATCAATAAATCCAATTATTTTCAATCTCGTATATTTCAAATATATGAATAATGCTTGTTCCACAGCTAGCCATATTTAACGCTGTTCATACTATTTAACTGAATACAACATATTTATGCTGATTCTAAACAGTTTGAATAAATGCATTTTGAAAATATGATTAATTAAATAAAATCAAATAGATTTATATAACGTTGAGTATATTGAGTGCAGAAATCTTCCTTTCTTGTATGATTGGCAAATATGCATCCCATATTCGATTTTAATTGTTTATTATTTTATGTTAAAACTGCAATCCAAATGGATGCAATGCGCCATTCAAATACATATATCTTACAAAGGCCTAAATGCTTTTATTTAGTTAGTTAGTTAGTTAGTTAGTGACATACCAAGTAAATAAATTGAGTTGTAATTTATTTCCTTTACTATCACATGCTCAAACTTGCTGTCTTAGGCTGAGTTGCATCATATAGTCCACTAGAGAGTGCCAGTGGACCAGGAAAGAAAGATGTGTGCATAATAGAGTTCTGCAGTGGTGTGATATTTTTGTATGTTTGCATCACCCCGGTTCCTTCAACAAAAACCCATCATACATGTCTTATTCATCATTACAAAAAACAAAAACTAACACAACCAAAATTTTATGAATCTTACATGTTTTGTTCATCGTGATGATCTTCACAAATGAACACAACTTTTATGAATTTTGAAGCCTAAATACAATCTCCAAAAGAAAAAAGCTAAACATGGGATATAAATGAACTACACCATGGTCACATGACTTCAAAGTCACCACCATTAAAGGTATAATTCACCCGAAAATGAAAATTCTGTCATCATGTTGTTCCAAACCTGAATGAGATTCTTCCCTCTGTTGAGCGTAAAAGATTGGTTGCACTCAACAGCCACAGACTTCCATAGTGGAAGTGTTGGAACAACATGAGGGGAGTAAATGATGACAGAAATTGAGTTAGAATTAGTAGTTCGAATAGTTTTCCTGTTTGGTTTTGTGACGTTTAATGTCCCGACAACCTCCCATTTAGACACTTGTTAGCAGCCTTCCTTTTCAACACAAGTAAAAGCTTTAATAAAATCACAAGTCGGTATTACTGATGTATTTTATGTCATAGAATGTGAAAATATCTTGAGCTTGTGTTAAACAGACCTCATTTCAGACATTTAAACAAAAACCTGTTGACTTCAGGATGATAAAAAGCTGCTTTTCTCTTCTCTTTTATAGATCCCACGCATGTTATTGGACTGTATCCAGACCTCCTTCCCACTGACTACCGCAAGCAGCTGCACTACCCCAACCCTCTGCCCGCGCTGTCTGGAGCCGAGCTGGAGAAGGCCCACCTGGCCCTCATAGACTACCTGACACAGGTATTCATCAATTTCATATTGAGTGTTCTTTAAACCTTTTTTCATCTTGTTACAGTTTTGTCTGTTTTTGTTTTTAAAGAAACGCAGTCATTTAGTGAAGCAGCTGAATGACTCGGACCCCTCCACCACGTCCCCTCTCATGGAGGGGACCCCCACCATCAAGAGCCGCAAGAAGCTCCTTCAGATCATCGACACCACTCTGCTGAAATGTTACCTCCACGTAAGACCTTCAGATCGCTCTCTTACAAAATACTTCCATTTTAAATAAAATGTTGTTCTTATAAACGCTCTTTTGAAAATTCAGCTTTGATCACAGCAATAAATTACATTTTAAAATGTATTTAAATAGAAAACAGTTTTTTTTAATTGTTCTAATATTTTACAATGTTACTGTTTGCATATATATTTATTTACCTTTTTTTGACCAAGTAATTGCAGCCTTGGTGAGCATAAGAGACTTTATTTCAAAAAATCTTACAAACCTTACATTTTTGAACTGTTACATACAGTAAGTATAGAAAAGAATCACCTCCCCCCCCTTAAAAGAATCACATTTTGTTGCTTTGCAGACTGAAATGAAGATGGACAAAGTTTTTGTTTTATCCAGCTGTATATACTCAGTGCAAGTTATACCATCCAAGTAAAATATATAACACCAACATGTCAGAAAAAAAAAAATTATAAACAGAATCACAGAATGTATTTGTGATAAATTGGATGCTGCAAGATCATTTGTGGCTAGTACTTTTCTGATGTAATTTGATGTAAATTTACTACAATAAACCAAAGCAAAATATTGTAAGATGTGATTAATTCTTTAGATAACTGTACCATGAACTCAAAAATATTTTCCTTAAAACTGTAAAAAAAAAAATTCAATTTATCTAACATTTTTCAAATTCTTTTTCTTTGTTTTTGAAATGCTTATTGCTCTTAATTGTTCTCAGTAGATTCTCATAACTGTAATACTGTCATTATTTTAACAAGTCAGTCAATGATTACTTTAACAAGTCAGTATGAGAGAGATGAGATATGAATGTATAAGTACTTGGCTATGATGCCTGAAGCTATTGTCTAAGTAGAGATCTCTAGAGTTACAGCTGGTTTATTTAGAGAATGGTTTTTCTTTTGTTTTTTATCTGCAGACCAATGTAGCTTTAGTGTCGCCTCTCCTGCGTCTGGAGAACAACCACTGTCACATCGAGGAGAGCGAGTACGTGCTGAAGAAAGCCCACAAATACAGCGAGCTCATCATCCTCTATGAGAAAAAAGGCCTTCATCAGAAAGGTGCGCTCAGTCTTCTCAACTCCTGCTTACTGAGAACGTATGCATGAACGAATGCATCTCGATTGTCATATGAGCGTTTATTTGTCCTTGAGTAATCTCCATTAGGAGTGTAATCTCTGTGGGTGTCCTCAAGCATCTGAATATGATTTGGAGGGCTCTGATCAGCTCTTGTTTACAGAGATGCTCTAATCATGTCCTGAGCTGTTTTGTTGATGTCATGCCTTACAGAAGAGATGATGAGGACCAGGCCGTGTCCATACTGCCTGATAAACCCTCTCTGCAGTCAAGCAAACTTATACAGTTTTATATTATATAAACATTGCTTTCATGAATATACACAGATTTCTGTTTTATGCAAGCATTGTCGTGCAGTTGTTTTCTGTTGTTTTATTAGCAACAGTGTTTGTAATTGATTGTTTGAAGTAACCTTCAGTAACCTTACAAATCCAGTTTTTAACATGAATTCAAAAAGCTTACGAATGCTCTCAAATAACATCTTAATAGTTCATACAAACCGAATGATTATTTTCATGAATTGGATGCTGTTTTGCACTGTATGTTCTGTAATAGTGTGTGCATGTTGACTTTTTAATGTCAGTGTATGATTTTGCATCGCTAGTCTTTCTCTCTGTTGTGACATGCAGTTCAGAACTCACCTAAGAATACATAAACATTTTGTCATGATGCTGCATATTCTGTGCCACCTCTGAATAGGGCTGTGTCTAATAATCTCCCTCATTCAGTTCAGTAGATTTACAGAAGTGTGATTGTCCAGCTCTGCAGGTTCTGCTGGATCAGTCCACTAAAGCCAACTCTCCTCTGAAGGGGCATGAGAGCACTGTACAGTATCTTCAGAGGCTGGGTGAGATGACCACACTCAAGTACTGCATGTATATAATTTAATATAATCAACACACTGGGTATTAGGACTGTACACATTAAAGCTTAGTATATATTTAGTATAACTCTTTTGCCTGAAGGTCAAGAAGTGAGCCAGTATCTTAAACATGTTCACAGTCCCACATGACCTCTGCAGCTGCAGAAAGTTCAGTAGATTATTTTGCAATACGGCTTAGAGCAATTATCAAAAAGCAAAGGCTGCGGCTTCAATAAATATATGCACTGCATGTTTCAGAGTGAAGCATGGCACTGTGTTCATTTACTGCGTTCAGCTCACGATCCATCCATGTTTTCAGCATTTCAGAACGTCATGGTTAATGCTGCTTCACTCGAAATCCATCTGCTCTGAGTTTGGGTTGCTTATAACATGCATTTGTAAACATGTGCCAGTCGGCAAAATAAAAATGTGATGGTTTAATGTTTGAAAAGAAAAGAAAGTAAGACGGACATAAATATTAGTATGGTAATTTTACAGTTGTACTTTAAATTTTTATATTATATATTATTTTTTAAAAATACTCTTCTTCAGTATGTTATATTTTACAGCAAAATAGTACAGTTGTATTAGTAGTAATATTTTGTTTTAGTCGTTGTTTTTAGTAAGAATAGCCCTATTTGATATATAACTGTTTTTACTAAAAACTAACAGTTTTTATCAGAAAACACGCGATTAGATATTTTCTCAAATCTTGTAGCCCTACTCCCCCTTTCATTTTTGTTTAGTAAATATTTTCACCAATTGGATTCTTTCAGCTACCAATAACAGTGTAGTACTCTCAGATCTCTATTTCACAGATTTTTCCAAAAAAAAGCAGTAAATGCAAAACCAGTCAACTGATTCTGATTGATGAGTAACAGTCGTCCTTTTTTGACGAGATCAACAATATGTTGATTTGTAAGACAAATGATCCAGCTCACCACTTACATGTTTTGGTGTCTTTCTGCACAGGTGTGGAGAACCTGGGCATCATATTTGAGTTTTCACCGTGGGTTCTGAAGATTTGTCCAGAGGATGGACTGAAGGTGAGATGAACATACTCTGGTTGTTTTTTATATGTACTCTGTTGTAATTTTGAAGATCTAGAGTTTGGTTTTTCTGCTTTCAGATCTTCACTGAGGACCTGACGGAGGTGGAGACTCTGCCCAGGGATAAGGTGTTGAACTTCCTGAAGGAGGGCTTCAAGGAGCTGGCCATCCCGTACCTGGAGCACATCATTTACATGTGGGACGAGACACGCCCCGAGTTCCACAATGTTCTGATCCAGCTCTACCTGGAGAAGGTGCAAGGCCTCATGAAAGTGTACCTCAACTCACTGCCTGAAGGTCAGACACACAGCTGTCACTCACACTGCTTTATCCCAGCTGCTCTAGGAGTGTTGCTGGTAACAATAATATAATTCCTACTCAAGTAATACAATAATGATGCAACAGAAAAACATATTCTTGGGACAGTTTCTCATTAAAAGTTAAATTCAGAGTCTATATGCAGCAGCATCTGAAACTATACAGAAGTCATGAACACTGCAGCATAATCTGTGTCGACTGGTGTTTTTTTTTTTTTTTTGGGATGATATTTGGTACAGTTATTTTCACTTCTCAGATAGAAGTGCTTCAGACTGTATAGTTATTAGAAAAATGCATAATCAGTGCAAATTATAAAGTAATAATAGTCATTTTTAGCATTAGGTAATTTATATACAATGAAATCACACAGTAGTTGAAAACATTTTAATGGAGGGAAAAAAGCATTGGCTACTGTGGAAAAATGTGCAGAACCCAAGTTATCCAGAAAGCTACAACACTTATATATTAAATTATTCACAGAAGCATAATTATACAATTTCATATGATGTGTTTGACATGTCAGGTGCTTTGACAGATGGATTGTGCTGTTTAAAGCATGTCACGTTTTTATGGTTATGTTATCATCAGTTTTTCCTAAAAAGCAAGCTAGTTGTGATTGGGTTTATTTTATTGTATTTGTGTGACTACTGTGTAGCTAGTAGAAAATGTATAACACGGGTCTTGCCATGAAAATAGCCTCAGCTTCTAATATGGCATTTACATTTCTTCTACCTACCTACTTTCAATTAAGCCACCAAAACATTCATTTAATTTTTAAGGAAAATAAACAAAATCATATTTTCTGACAATTTGCTTTTCACTGGAACTATAAGTTTGAATAAACCCTTTATTAGCGACACGATAGTTCTTTGATGGAAATTATAACACAACTGAAAGGGAGTCATAATTTGTGTAAAAATTAATGGTAGTTTATAGGGTGTGGGCTAGAAAGGGTTTTACAAAAAGAAAAAAATGAATAATTGATAGCAAAAAAACATTTGTGACAAAGTATCCATAAACATGTCTAAATCTAAAACTTTCCATCTAGATGAAATAAAGGCCGAACACGTTTTGTTGACTGTGTCCAGGTGTTCCAGCTGTAGCTGCAGGAAAGGAGGCAGGAGAGCTGGGAGAGTATAGGAACAAGCTTCTGTCGTTTCTGGACGTTTCCTGTAGCTATGAGCCAGAGAGACTCATCAGTGATTTCCCATTTGATGGTGAGTCCACAGGTCAGAGACACTGCAATAAAATATAGCTGCAAGCAGCGATGACGGGCCCAAGCCCCCCGGTGGCATCAAGAAAACAGTGCAGAGCGGGCAGTATGCATTTAAAACTCTGGCAGTCTGGTTGTTGATTCACACCAATGAAAGGGTTACTTAACAAATACATACACATAGAGGGTAGGATATATAAAACTTTTAATGATCTTTAAGAATTTTTAAATGATTTTAATAATCTATAAGCATTTGTAAAGTAAGTATATAAAACTATATTCACAGTACAGTACATTTAATCTGAATCTGTGCATTTATTTGTCATTATAATGGATGGAAAAAGACAGGAGAAAGATGAGGCTTAAAATAATTCTTATTCTATGACTCCATGTAGTGGGCAATCTTAGTATTACAGCCTTCATTTGTCAGCTGAAATGTCTGATAGTTTATAATTTACTGTTAGGCCCCTGAGCATCAGAAATGCATGAAAAAAGCATGTTTCCTCAGAATGACTTGCACTTTAAAGATAGGTTATAAGACATTTCCTGTTTCCTTTTTTGCTGTTATTTTCATAAATCACAATGGCAACACGGTGTGAGATATCCAAAAAATATTCACAAGTTGGGTTCCTCAGTGTTTTGGCATCATGTTGACAAAGTTTGGTGTAAATTGTATGACAGAATTTGGAGGAGTATAAAGAAGAAGAAGAATTTTAAAGTTTGAAGCGTTGCCATGGCAACAGTATTTAAGATATCAAGAAGCCCTTCACAGTTTTACATCAGCCGTATTTTGACATTATTCTGATGAAGTTTGATGCAAATCAAGTAAAAATAACAGGGTGATTTCACCTCTGAAGTTTGAACAAAATCAATCAAAGAACAGGTTATAACACACTTCCTGTTTCCCATTTTTTTTTTTGCCAGAATTTGTCACCTCATTATGGCCAAACCATTTGAGATATCAAAAATTTTTTGCAACTCTTTGCAATTTTGCATCCTCAGTGTCTTGAGATCATATTGAGCGAGTTTGGTGGTGATCGGATAAAAACCCTAGGATGAGTATACTGAACTCCATAGCATGTGTTTTACAAACAATGTAACATGGCTGACTTCCTGTTAGGCGGAGCGCTGACTGTCAGCACGAAAGTTGTTCGGGATCTTCTGATAAGATCTATATATGTATGAATTTTGGTGAGTGTGAAATGGTGTGTGCTACAGAGCTTGCCGGTGACCCCTCCATGTGACCCTGATGGCCGCAGATTCCAACATGTGTGATTACCTGCGCCTCTAGTGGTTTGGGCCCTAAAAATGTAGAACAACAATGACAAATACTGTTCTTGTGTTCCTTCCTCCCCTCCTCACTTTCGTTCTCTCAGGTCTGTTGGAGGAGAGGGCTCTTCTGCTAGGGCGTATGGGGAAACATGAGCAGGCTCTCTTCATCTACGTTCACATTCTCAAAGACACACATATGGCTGAAGAGTGAGTGTCGCTCTTTACTCATCCCTAGCCCTGTTCTCCATCACAAAGTCAGCATGAAATCAAAATGGACACTATTTACTTTTTTTAATACACATTCCTGCCCTTATTCATCAGTGTGCATTATTCAAAAAGATAAATGTTTGTCTGCGATGGAAGTCGAATAAGTTGCTCCACCCAGGCTGCACTATTGTTTATCTTTACCAATAGCCAAAAAGTTAAGTCATTGTTTTATGCTGCCTTGATAGGTGACACAGTAATGTGATGCATAACATAACAGTAGGCTATTAAAGTTGCAGCAATAATAGCAAATTACACTGGGGCCATTGGGATACGTGCAGATGCTCTGGAGGGTTAACTTTACCATCAACCTCCATGTTTCTGTCAAAAAGCTTCCTCAGAAGTCTTCCACTGCAATCCACTACAAACTCTAATTAAAGTCTGACTCCATTCAGATGTGAAACACTCACTTTCAATTAATTCCTACAGACCAGTTTCAGTGCATTTCATGTTGACTGTTCCATGAAAGGGAAACTGAGTTTAAACTCCATCATTTATACTATTTAGGCTTTTCTCCTGTAATGTTCTTGTGTTTAGACTCTGTTCTTTGTGTTTTCTTATCTTCCTCAGGTACTGCCACGGTCATTATGATCCATCAGCAAACGGCAATAAAGATGTGAGTGCTGCTTAGTGACTTTCCCCCACTCTTATTTGAATTGTTATTATTGTCACATTGTAACTGTACAGTAGAAGTTGTGTAGTCACTGCAGTCTGGCTTGTACTATGTCCTGTACAATGCAACAGTCCCACAAGGATTTCTGCTTTGCTGAAAATACAGAATAATAGATTGCATACTATCACTAAATCAGTACAGTATTTATTTATTGACTCTGATTATATACTGTACATTTTAAATTATTCATGTTTTTACAGTTTTAACAGTTATATCATTGTCATTTGTTTTTAATATTGTTGTTGCATTTTTTTTAATTTATATATAGTTTTATCAGTAATTGCATTCTCTCAAAATATTAAAATATCCATTAAAAGCTGTACTTATTTAAATGTAATCTTTATTTAAATGTAAATCTTTAAAATTAGGAAATAAGATAAATATTCAAGCTGTCTGGAGAGACTGAATGCAAAAAAAATATAGGGGTCATCTGATGCTATTTTCAAAGGTCATTTGTGTACTGGGTGTAATAGAATATGTTATTAGAGAGAGAGTTATTAATGTTATTAATAGCAAACACGTTGATTTCTACAAAGCCCCTCGTTCTTAAAGAGCAGTGCGCTCTGATTGGCCAGCTGACGCAGTACGTTCAATCGAGGTGTTTTCAGCTCGTGTTAACTTTTCAGATTGTGTAGTGTCAGTTGTGATGAGACTTTACTGTAGTCACTATCACACAGATACAGTACGTGAGGCTTGAAGTCTGAGGGTTAGTAAATACAGATGTATTTGTGTAAATGTGGTCAACTGCAAATGAAAAACCATCCCTCTTGTGATGAAACTCCTTGTTTAATGTTAACAGAGGTGCTGTGTCTGTGTCCTGTCTGTAGGTGTATCTGTCCCTGCTGCGCATGTATCTGTCTCCTCCAGATGTGCACTTCCTCGGGCCCATTAAGATGGAGTTATGTGAGCCACAGGCGAACCTCCAGGCGGCCCTGAAAGTTCTTCAGCTCCACCACAGCAAACTAAACACCACCAAAGTGAGCATCCATCGAGAACACATGAAAATATACATTTGAGTCTGGAATTGAAGACATTATCCCCAAACCATGACAGTTTCCTGTCCTCACCTGTCTGAGAGTGAAATACTGATTACTGCATGCTGTAATAAAGACAGACAGAATCCATGGCATGTTTTCTCATTGTGTTTCTCTCTGTCTCTCATAGCTATAAACCTGCTGCCAGCCAACACACAGATCCGAGAGATCCAGGTGTTTCTGGAGAGTGTGCTGGAGGAGAAGGCTGGGAGGAAGCGCTTTGACCAGGTCCTGAAGAGCCTCCTACAGGCCGAGTTCCTGCGGGTATGATTACTTGTGAACAATTTGACTCGGTCCGCTATAGACTCACTCCATTTTGAATCAGATGTTTAGCCAACGGTCTGTAGCCATGACGTCTGAAGCTGAGACTAGCGTACGCTTAAAAAACTAAGTATACTTTGGGCTTTAAAAGCATAACTAATTCTAACAAATTACTCTCCAAAATGGCCCATATGTTTAATTTAATGTAACTTAATAATGTTTTAATGTTTGTGTGCAGGTGCAGGAGGAACGTATCTTTCACCAGCAGGTGAAGTGTGTCATCACAGATGAGAAAACCTGCAGAGTGTGCAAGAAGAAGATCGGAAACAGGTACGCTTCGAGTTAATATCTCACGTTATTGCAGTATTCTGTTCTGTAACACATTCGCCTGTATACACCATGCACAAATCAAGCTTTCACATAAAGTGAAAGTCGTGACATTTGTCAAGTATGGTGACCCATACTCGAAATTGGTGCTCTGCATTTAACCCATCCAAGTGCACACACACACAGCAGTGAGAAGTGAACACACCGTGAACACACACCCGGAGCAGTGGGCAGCTATATATCCAGTGCCCGGGGAGCAACTGGGGGTTCAGTGCCTTGCTCAAGGGCATTTCAGCTATGGGTATTGAGGGTGGAAGAGAGCACTGTTCATTCACTCCCTCCCACCTACAACTCCTGCCAGCACCGAGACTCGAACCTGCAACCTTCTGGTTACAAGTCCAAATCTCTAACCATTAGGCCACAGCTGCCCCTAACAGAGTAAATTGTATTTTAATAGAGAATCTGACATCTGACAAATGACATTGAGAGAAAAAAAAATGAGACAAGTCAAAATCTCGACCCCCATTCACTGCCATTATAAAGTCTGGAAGAGCCAGAACAATTTTTTAAATAAATCCGATTGTATTCGTTTGAAAGAGGAAAGTCATATACACCTAGGATGGGTTGAGGGTGAGTAAATCATGAGGTCATTTTCATTTTTGGGTGAACTATCCCTTTAATAGGACCCCTTTAAAGTTTAGAAGTAATTGTTAAAAATCAATTTCCCTATGGAGAAAATGAATGGAGCCTTTTCTTCCAGACCCTGCCTGTTACTTTCTATAATCCTGAAGAGGGTTCCACCAATCAGAGAAGAGATAGTGTTAATTAATTAGTGTGAAAAACACTTCCAAAAACAAGCTGCTGATCAAGTGTGCAGTTTCACTCTATTAGTGCTAACTATGATCAAGTGTGCAGTTTCACTCTATTAGTGCTAACTATGATGTAGGGACTGTTTGAATATTTACATTTGTGTGTCCTCTTCGTATCCAGTGCCTTTGCCAGGTATCCAAACAGTGTGGTGGTGCACTACTTCTGCTGTAAAGATCGCAGCGTGTGTCCAGCGGAGTAGTCAAACCTGCAGAACGGAGACAGCCAAACACGCTGAGCACAGAGAGCTCTGCAAACGTGACGCGTCTGTGTGAAAACGCCACCAAAGGAAACCAGTCTCTCTCTCACTCTTTCCAGTGGAATGGAAAAGCCGACACGTCTGTCTGATGAAAATAAATCAACTTCCAAAGTAAATAAAAACTATGGACAGTGAGACTAAATTCAGATTTGTAAAGTGCATTACTTTGAAAGCTTTGCCTAAATGCACAACACAGACCGCGGCGTCTCTCTTTCCCCCGAGAAGCACTTATTCCCTCACATCCCACCTTTTCTTCTTTGCGTACAGTGCACCTTTTTATTCAACATGACGCTTTGTCCAGTGCCTTTAGTGGCGAGTAAAGGCCTGTGTTTGTGTGCACCTTCAGGTGCTCAGGACTGTTACTCTGAGCTGCTCTGCTTCGCTCTGTTAGCTTGAGATGAAATCAGACTCCAGATAAAAACCTTAATGTGGGCCCTCCAGAGAAAGGCCAGCACTGGCGCACACACCGCAGATCATTTACAGTCAAATACTGGCGACAGGGTTGTCCTCAGTGTTATTTCATAAAAGACAAAATACGGTATTTTTAGTAATACGGTAGGTTACCAAATGCGTTTACCGATGTAATACTGTAATTATTCCCACTAAATTGCAATCTGGTAAATTACTGTATTATTAAAAATACAGTATTTTTCTGCATTCTGAAATAATTCTGTTACTGTAACTGGCTGGCAGCTTCTGGCGTACCTGTGTTTTACTGTAAAATTCACAGTGTTTTTCTGCTATAGGCTGTCAGATGGAAGGAAGAATGCTTCCTCTAGTTTCTAAGATGACTTGTTTACGGCTAGAAGTCTGGATGTGTACTGTATGTTTTTTAATAAAGGCGTGTCTTCTAACGTTTCGAGTGGTTTGGGTTGTATGAGGTTTCGGAGAGCAGAGCGACGTCTCTACAATCACTGTAGCATGCCACTTTTTCTCTTCTGGTTACTTGAGTGGCTTTAATTTATTATTAACATGCTGTCTTTACTGTAAGGAATGTTTCACCTATGTGTGCAATCGTGTCGCCCGAAAGGGCAGCAGTATTTTTCTGGCTTCCTATTCCATCTGTCCAATTAACACTGTTGTCAGATGCTTGTGCTTTCAGTTAACTGTAAACCACGACCTCAAACAACGGCACGGTCACTTACATTGAACCTTTGTAACAGGCCTGAAATGTATTGGTTGAAATGGATGTGAATGTGTAGATTGTACATTAAATCTGAGGTGAAAGACAAATCTAATAAACATGCATCTTCTGTTAAGCGCAGTGTGGTTTGTTTAAACTGTTTATTAATATTTTCAATTAGTTTTTTATTGTATATTTAGTTTTTAGTTTAAATTTAATTTAAGTTTTGGAATTATTATGTGTGTGTGTATAGCCTATAATATGATTAATAATTAGTTTTTTATTCTTATTTAAGGTTTAGTTATTTTAGTACATCAACTTAATGAAAATGAGCTGAAATATATATTTTTAAAAGTAATATGTTGTTAGTTTATTTCAAGGAATGAAAGTTTTCTATGGATTTAAAAAAAAAAAAGTTTTAATTTGAAGGTTTTAGTCATTTTTTTAATATAATTTATAGATATATATATGTGTGTGTGTGTGTGTGTGTGTGTGTCTGTGCAGTTGTTATTCATTTTTATTTCAGTTTTAGTTTGTTAGTACATCAAAGTAACTACAATAACCCTGATTCTGAGAACAATTATGATTTGGACAAGCGTATGCTGTGCAACTGGCGATGACCAGGTCACACGCTAAGCTCAAAGCCAAGGACAAAAAGCTAACAAACAAACACTGGCTTGAGCAGCAGAGCCAGCAGATGCTACAAAACACAGATACCCTGAGCCTCTGCTCCTTCCCAGATCATTCTGCTACACGACATGAGTCACGCCGAGGAGGAGCCAGTCATCTCACACCAAACCTTGGCAGATAGTTGCTAAATCTTGCTTATTTGAAATACTGAACGTGAACGTTTGTGTGCACCACCAAGTCCTCTCTCAGTGTTTATTGTGTTTGGAGGCTGCTGCTTGCGAGAATGTTATCTTTGTAGAGCAGCAGTCAAAAAAGTCCTGACTCTAGTCAGGAACTGTAAAAACACTGTCAAGGGGGAGACTTAAAAAAAAAAAAAACTTAAAAACACTGCATTAAAAACCTCTTAACTGATTAACGGTTCATTTCCCTTACTTTATATTATAAAAATGGGACATTTCATGAAATGTTACAGTAAATACTGAAATCTGCAGTTTTGGAAGTGAAAAAAAGTCATTTAAAAGTTATTTTATAAGTTACAGTGTTTCATGAAAAGTACTATACAAATAAACGTGAATTGTATTGAATTGAACAGTGAAAACCTGTAATTAAATCTGCTCTGAAATAATCAATCTTACAACTGCATATAATAGTCTAATCTAGCAGATTTTAATATTTCAAATAAATAGTTCTTCTGAATGTTGATTTGATAATACAGCATTAGTTGTGCTTAAATACCCAATATTTTAATGGCTATAATATGGTTGGTTGGTGAGCAGGGTGCTGATGTAAAAAAAAGCTACAAATGGAGCGGATTGTCTTTAATTTGAAAAAGCACTGAATGATTTTTTTCCATGGATTTAATTTATTGTGTTTCCACTTTTCTTGTCATTTTTAATGTTAGTATTGTATATCCTATATCTTATATTTCCTTGACTCAAATGCGTTTTTTTTTTTTTTTGCCTTTGTAATTATGCAATGTTAATTTAATCTGGAAAACAGCTGTGGCACATAATCAGAGCTGGAATGATCTCATACGAGAAAAGAGACCCGTCTTGGAGCAGCTGTTTGGAGTTTGATTCTTCTGATGTGCAACAACTTGTAACCTGTCCTGACAGCCTGCTTTTTACATGTAACATAAAATTTCATAATAGTACTGTTTTTACTGTATCACGTAATACAGCATCGGTGAAAACGTTTAATCAAAACATTTAAAAATCTTGAATTTTAGTGTGTATGTAAAATACTGATCTATTAAGCATTGTTTGCTGATGTCATTAATATGCATTTTATACAGGGTAGTGTATATACTGTACACATAATGAAACCAAATTAACATAAATTAAATGATTCAGTTACTGTAGAATATGTTAAAAATCAAAGTTTATCAATAACATTTTGCCTTACTCTAACACTTTCTGAATGATATCTTAAGCTTAACTTGCAACGCTACTTAAATATGACCCATTTTTGCATATTTTCTCTTTACATTTTAGACATTTCGTCTAATTCTCTGGCAACCAGGTTATAAAGCTTTGAATGACTTAAAATAAATAGAAAACAAAGCAGCCTTTGTTTACTTTCAAACAAACGCATTTAAAGGGTTACTCCACCCCAAAATGAAAATGTTGTCATTAATCACTTACCCCCATGTCGTTCCAAACCCGTAAAAGCTTAGTTCGTCTTCAGAACACAATTTAAGATATTTTGGATGAAAACCAGGAGGCCTGTGACTGTCCCATAGACTGCCAAGTAAATAACAGTGTCAAGGTCCATCCTTGTAGCGCGGATGATACAGAAGAGCATACGCTAGTGATGCGCGGGTCGGGTTGGGGCGGGTAAAGAAATTGTCACTTTATTTGCGGGGCGGGTCATTAAAAACAAAACAAACAAACAAAAAAACATACATGTTGTAGTGTTGGGCAATATGGTAATTTTTTTAATCAGATCAGATCGACGATACATGATATTATCGTGCATGGGTGGAGTAAAAGAGAGGCTCTTTGTTCTTGTCATAGAATAACTATTTGGTGTTTTAAACTGCGCAGGTGTGTGAAAGAGAGCCTATGGAATCACCAATAATTGAAAAAATATACTTTCAAACATACTGATAAACTAACGTTAAACAGAAAAAAACTAAACATAAAGCACATATATAATAAAAAGCAACACTCAAATCTCATATCCCTTTTACAAATACAAATCATCCTGATCTGCGCATGGAAGTTATCAGTCTAAATGTTCTGCAAAATCAGTCAACGGTGAAAATCATTAGTGGATTTCATTTAAAGTCCATCAGTTTAACACTAATATTGGACATAAACGAACACGTTAAATATAAAGTATTGAAAACAGGTAAGTTCATATATTCGGAGTAAAGTTGAACTGAACTGAGGCATCAGTCATACAGTGCTCCGGACCGCGCGCCACATGACGAGCCCGACACACCGCCACAGACACAAGAATGAGATGCATTCTAACATAACTGTGGTATTAAACTCAGTTAGTGAGGGCTCGTTTAAAATATTGCACACATATAGAACATTCAGATTACTTGTTAAAGTGCAATAAAATACCTTATATCTGCAGATGAGGTAGGTTATGTCTGTTTGTGGATGGAGACTTCTTCACTGTAGGGCTCTAATGCTCATTTGCGTGCGCGCATGTGTGTGTGTGAAATGCGTTGCTGAAGTGAAATAGCTGGGCAGTTTGATAGCTGAATTATAATAGGCTGCTTCATAACCCGCGGGTCGGGTAAAGAAATTTTACTTTATTTGCGGGGCAGGCTGGGGCGGGCCAAATATTTTCATAAAAGCGTGACCCGCGGGTTGAAAAAAAACCCGACCGCGCATCACTAGCATACGCAGCATACGGTGAAATGGAGAGACACAGAGGAGACCACTGACAAAGGAATTGTTGAATAAAGTCGTTATTTTTGTTTTCTTCGCTTACAAAAAGTCTTCCCGTCACTTCATATAACCCAGATTGCACGTCTGATGGCAGATGGAGTATTCATACCTTTTCTGGACTTTCATACCTTTTATGGACCTTGTCACTTTTATTTATTTGGCAGTCAATGGGACAGTTACAGGCCAATTAACAGTTAAAGTTAAATTGTGTTCCGAAGACAAACGAAGCTTTTACGGGTTTGGAACGACATGGGGGTAAGTGCTTAATGACAAAATTTTCATTTTGGGGTGGAGTATCCCTTTAAACCACCCTTTCGCCAATCAAGAAAGAAAGAAAGGACAAAAGATAGCTGTGTTTAAATATCATAGTTTAAATATCCTAATGTCATGATAATGATAAGCAGTACACATCGCAAAAACACTTTAGTTGGTAGAGTCGCACTGATGATGTTCATAATGATCTTAAAGTCGCTCGATTATTGGCGCAGTTTCACTTACAGTGAAGTGATGTGTGAGGAGCGGCGGGCTCTAGGACCTGAGTGAAATCCGCCACAGAGCCGCTCTGAGAGAGAGAGAGAGAGAGAGAGAGAGAGAGAGAGAGAGAGAGTTCACACTGCGCACGGCTTCATCATCATCATCATCATACTCCAGTATCACCGCCGACAGCGCATCACACACTCGGAGCGGGTCGCCAAGCGTTTAGAGCCGCTCATGAAGGAAGTGTGGTGTGTTTGTGTTTCAGAGTTGATGTAAGTAGAGGCTTTTCCCTAATCCAGCTGCAAAGTGATGTTGTGTGTGTGTGTGTGTGTGAGTGTGTGTTTGTGGTGGGTACAGTGTTTCCTTTGTTAGGATTCGGGCCAACGCCATCCTCATCCTCACCGTGGCCTGGATCCTCGGCACCTTCTATTACCTGTGGCAGGACAGCAAGCCTTCCTCCTCCTCCTCCTCCTCCTCCTCCTCCTCGTCGTCGGGCTCCCAGCTGAAGAACCACGGGCAGAAAGGGAGGCTGGAGGAGCGCACTCTTCCTCTGATCGTGAGTGATGATGATGATGAAGGGCTGCATGCTGATCACTGCTCTAATGCATGCGTTTATCTTTGTTTCTGTGATAATGTCTCGAGCTGATGTATGGAGCCAGTGTGTGTGTGTTTGTGTTTCAGCGTGATGTCAGGTGCATGTAAGAGGCTTTTCCCTAATCCAGCTGCAGGTGTGTGTGTGTGTGTGTGTGTGTGTGTGTGTGTGAGTGATCCATGTGTTTCCTTTGTTAGGATTTAACCTACTCTAAACCGTTCAGGCTATCAATAACACCCTGTGTCCCTTATCAGTAATCCAACAGAAACCTAATCAGACGTTTGCTCTGGATTCACATTGGGATTCAAATTCAAATTTGGAACTAGTTCTAACAGAGTATTGTTATTCTAGATGCCAACATTCCAAAAAACTAGATATTTTAGAACATAACATTAACAGTATTTAGATTACTGAGGAAAAACGTTCAAACTTAACCCTATATAACCTGACATATGAAATAATAGTCAGAATATGTGAGGAAAAAACAGTTGCAAGTACAAACTGAGCAAAAAAACGCAAGTTGGTTCAGATGCTGATATTTATGTGACCAAAAAATATGATGGAAATTCTGATAGCTTGTAAATCAATGAGATCTTTCTAACAGTACAGCAGATACTTACTGTACATGAAATGATATATCAGCCGTTACTCTATAGAATATTTCTTAATAAGATATAAAACATAATACAATGCAATGCAATGATGATTGAGAGATGAACAAAGAAACATTCCTTAAAAGCCTGATGATCGCATTTGAGACTCATGGTTTTTCTAAAAAATATAATCAAGTAAACCTAAGTTCTAAATGTGCATCTTGAAATATTCCTAACAACATGAAAATGTTAATCAGTGAAGATTTGACAGCAAAAAGACATGAGCTGAAGGTAGACGTTTGTACAATGACACTAAAAGACCTTTTACTTGATGATAAATGATAAGGTATCAATCAGACAGCAACAGACTTAACAAGGTTTTGATCATGTTAATCATTTAGATGGCTTAGAAATTTTAATCAGATATGATACAGTAGGATATAATTAATATAAAATACTACCAAACCTGACTGATGATATATAACTGGTGTTTATATTGTTGAGGAAGCTCTTTCAGATGCGTAACTCAGGTTCACACTGGCTAATTTAAATTGACAAAACTAGGCTGACTGAGTCGAATCATTGTGAGTTTGCAGATATTTGCAGGCGATCTGTGTCATCTGTGCTCTACAGCTGTTTGCTGTTTGTTGTGCTTCTCACAGTTTGACTCCACATTCATCAGGTAGAGAGCAAACGCTCCGGTTTTACTCCTCAGACGTCTGCTGGCTTCCTGAAAGAATATGCAAAGTTTTGCGATTTTTATTGAAGTGATTCTACACATGCAGAAATATCACAGAATCAATGCATGCATGTGAGCAATGGAAGAAAAACAAAAACAGAATCAAGATCAAGCATCAGGAGAGGCAGTGCTGCGTCCCTGAACTGTGTCCTGAGCTCCATGGCAACAGAGCATCACTCTGTAAAGCACAGGAGGCACGTGACGCCAGCAGCATCACCAAAACCACATCGATATGTGTTTATCAATGCTCTTGATTAAAACCTGTTATCCTGGAGCCTATCAGTAGTAGAGAATATAAAACATTTGTCTTAACACACCACTGGTTTCATAATAATTACAGATCATTCTTAGGTAAGATAGACTGTTTAATGGCAATTTCCGCTACACTGATCTCTATAATATCACATTTAGTGAGTGGGGTGGCTAATATATATATATTTCTATATATTTATATTGGCTAATGCAATTTAATTACAGCAACTGTGATGTACAGATATGTGCTGAAATCTAATCAAAATGTTTTTTAATTTTTCAGTATTTGACAAAATAATAATAAATATTATTAGTAGTAGTAAATAAAAATATACAAATTACTGAATAAACAAAACAGCAGATATTACTATATTTCACGGCAAAACTAAAAATGGATAAATTTAAGAAAAATAATATAATAATAATAATAATAGTAGTAGAAGTAGTAGTAGTAATAATAATAATAATAATTTTATTTTACATTACAGCAATAACATTAAAATACTAATACGTATGGCTGTTTTAATTTCTTTGTTTTCAAATATTAAACCATCAAACCTTTTTTTTTTTTTGACAGAAAACTGCACGAAGCCTTTTTTATCTGTAAAGAAAATGAAATTAAAAATAATTGTTCACTGACTAGAGTATGGAAGCCCATTTCTGCCACAGGATAATAAATGAAACAAGGTAATTACAACTTCTTTTTTTTATCTCACATTTCAGACTTTTTTTCTTCCAATTCTTAGATATAGGAATTGTGAGATATAAAGTCAGAATTGCTAGATATACTGTAGCATTATTTTTTTCATCCCATGGCGGAAACAAGCTTCCATACTATAGTCAGTGAATAGTGGATTACTGCAGCCTGCAGTTTCATAGCAGAGGAAATCTGTAAGGTGATGGCGTTTGGCCTAACATTCACATCTGAGGCGTGTGTGGTAAAAGCACAAACTTTGGAAACAAGCTTGTTTTTAACCGACTCTAGAAAGTGCTAACACTACCATCAGTGAATGCTGATCACCTTAAAATGCTCAACATTTAGAGCCTTGCAGTCACATCAGTGCATTCAGCAGTGCTGGTCTTGTCCTCATAATAGACATTAGCTGACTGCTATGAAGTGATAGTAATTCTCTACTTTAGCTCCAGTAATCCTGCAATCCATTAGCCTGCTTTGATATCTGATCTACCCTTGTATTCGTGCCTCTGCCTGTAAAATAAGATGAAATGATTGTCCGCTCTGCCATGAGCCCTTTCACTCTATCAATGACAGAAATGCATTTACAAGTCCTGAAAGAAAAGGATAGCCTATGTGTGTGTGTGGATAAATTAAATAAATTGGGAGCTTTATCACAGCAGTAATTCAGGCTTTTTATGGACAGTGTCTCGGGAGCATCGTTGCACAGCACATTTATTTATTTGCCTTGAGCTAATAGCAGATCCTGCTTTTACTGAGGCCTGTTCGCAGCGCATCAGTCTCGGCTAATGTTCTTTTAAGAGGGGAACAAACACTGAAATATCAGCGCAAGCATCTCTCTCTCATGCTCTGTTTTGATCTGTTTAGGAAGAGTTACAGATGCACAAAGTACCGCAGTGGATTTATTTGATGTGCCTTTTAGGCAAAGCGGAGTGAGCATCGTTTGCACATTTTTCCCAGCATCATTTGCATGGTGCTCCCAAGCACAAACTGATTATGTTAGTGCTGTTCTGCTAATGGCCTGGTTTGATTTTCTTGTACTTGTCCATTTGATGCATGTAAACAGCCAGCTGCTTGGACACACACAACACAAACCAGATGTCTCATATCAGGGATAACTCGACTGAGGGCTTGATCGCTGCTTGTGTTATTATACAGTAAATCAAATTAGTGAGCATATTAACATCTTTGTACAAATGACCTACAAAATCAAGCTTTCTGTAAGTACAACTAAAACAACTTTCTCAAAATAAAAAAATAATCTATCCAATGCTAAAGCAAACAAATAAATAGCATCATAATAATACAATGTGAATTTGAAAATATTCAGTTATATCGTTATGATTCTAGAATTTATTTAAAAAAATCATTTCAATTTAAAAAAAAAAGAGAAGGCAAATAGTTGTTACTGAGTGATTGTGGTATTTGAGAGGAAACCATGTCATTTGCTGGAGACGTGACGCATCACCTCCAGACTCAATGCACAAAGAACAAAGCAATTGTTCCAGAAAAAACACTCTAGTTGCTGTTCATCAGCCTGAATAACAGTGATAGATGGTGTGTTGATGCTGTGCTGATCGGGCTGTGCATCTGTTCACTTCCAGCGCAGATGTGATCTGTCATAGCCAGTGGCATGTGCATCTCATTAACTCCGTTCAGAGCTGCTGATGGAATTAAACATGAGAACATGAGATTGAGGACACATTTAGAGCAACCTGCAGTTTCATAGCAAGGTGATGGCTTTCACACCTGAGGCATGTGTGTAAAAGCACAAGTTACCATCTTCAGCAAAGGAAACTGACCACGACACAGTCTGCAGCGGTGTATGTGGAGAAAAGAAATTCAGCTATATGTGACTTTACTGCATCTGTTGTAGGGTGATTGCAATTTATATGAAAGCTCATTTCCGCCACTGAATAAAAATGCACTATTTTGACTTTTTTTCTTGCAGTTGCGAGTTTACATCTCACAATTCTGAAAAAAAAAGTAAGAATTGCGAGATAAAAGTTGCAATTATCAAGCTTGGAAACAAGCTTCCATCGATTTAAAATGCGAGTAAACATGATTTAAAAAAATTCCAGGTTTGCTGTGCTTGTTTGTAGGGCAATTTGGCCAACATAATAATAATAATAATAATAATAATAATTATAATAATAATTAATAATAATTATTATTATTATTATTATTATTATTAGGCTGCAATTCATTTTAATAATGATAATTATTATTTTTATTATTAAAATACTGATGTGTTCTCATCTGTGCATACAGATGCCTGTTCCTGGTGATCGCACTTCTGAAGTAAAGTCACAGCTTGAGTCTCTTCTTCTTTCAGCTCCATTTTTGTTGAACTAAAAAAAAAATACTTAAAAGAGATGCAATCATGATTCTACACAAGAAAGAATTTTTCCTTTGATATTTTTTTCACCATCATCTTTCAAGTTGATCTCTTCCTGAACATCATACATAACATATATAAAGTATATGACTCTTTAAAATGGATTAAACACTGGTTAAACTATTCGTCGCCTTGAAATTTTGACACACAGACGTGTTTAGGAAAGAATGTACTAATTTTGGTCAGTTAGGTTAGGGGTTAAATTCACTCCCTATTGGTTTCCATGCAATGTGGCAAAAAAAAAAAAAAAAAATGTTGTTAAATATTGTAGCTTTTAAGACTCAAAGCTTACTTTTGCATCATCCAAGGAGAATTCACAGTTTCTTTATCTAGTTGACTTTCACTGTCAGAAAATCTTTCAGCAGTTGTTTTTTGTTGTTAGGTTTTTGAATCTCAAAAGGCCAAACTGATGCCTAATACAAAGGGATGTTGTTGTTGTTGTTGTTTTTAACATAAAGAGTTCATAATTGTTCATATTTTACAAATTAAATTACCCAAGTGGTATATGATATGTACATTTAGAAAATGTAGGAGATTTTTTCACTGATTTTATTACTAATAGCACACCACTAATCACCAAATTGCATGATTTGATCATTACAACAAATGGTGCAGTCAGGTTATCTATGAGTTTACTACTTCATTAATACTTGTTTTAATACTTAATACACATTTTAACTAAAAAAAACTGCACAACCTTGAAAAACTCAATATAGTAATAAAACTGCACTGAGATGCATGTTCTTACAAGTTGAAAATGGGTGATTTGGGTGACTGAGGTTTTTTAAATGACTTCACCAACTTTTGCAGAGCTGCCAACTCTCACGCAATTGTCACTTTTCATTTAAAAGGCTTTTAAATGAATTGTGAATCTAAAATATGCGCTTTAGAGAATGTTCAAACGGTTAACAGTGTTTATGTCATATCAGTCCGTCAAAAAGCAGTTCTAGGCTTTTTTTTAAGCTAACTTAGTTGTTATTCTTGGCTGGATAAATCTAACAGGTTTTAAAAGCCCTTAAATATGTACACAGTTTGGATTAAATGAAAGTACAGTAAAATTTTATCTCCTGTATAGACTATCTAACATCAATTTACAGTGAGTGAACTATATTTTTACAACATTAATATTTTTGAATGTTATTTAATACACACACTTGATCATTCATGTTTGTTCATTGTGGATTAAATAATTTTAACAGAACATTGAACATTTTTGATTTTATGTATTGGTAAATTCTGAAATTAACCCCAAGAAGAATAATTGCAATATACAGTAACTATTGTTTATTATTAGGACATGTTATCTAACAAATGGAATCTTATTATAAAGTGTTTTTAATACTACAGTTCCATCTATTTGATATACACTTGACTTAAAATATATGTAATTTTATCTAAATTTATTTAAAAAAAAATATATTTAGCTGTTGTCATTGATCTAATGTTGCATTTGGTCAGACTCAGCCCATTGCTTTACTTAAGTATATTATATTTTCCTTTTACAGCTGCAGGCAAACCCTAAAACTGACAACAGTTTACAGATGTTTTTCAGCGGCAGCAAAAATTACAAAAACTTTTTCATACTTTTATTACTTGGGGAAAAACCTGAAATAAGTATAAAGAATGGCATTGATTTTTGTACATTTTATTTTTGACTCTATTAATAAAAGTAATTTGTTTTTGTGTTTTGCTTTGGTACTGAAATTGCTACCGAGATCTGTGGATTTTCACTGGTACTGTCCCCAAACACAAATTACCGTACACAACACCACAACAAAAAAAAACACACACAGTAATAATTTCCCAACCCTGGTGTTGTTAAAATGCCACTTGTGACCACAAGGGGTTAGTTCACCCAAAAAGGAAAATTAGGCCATAAATTACTCAACTTCAAGTCATCCTAGGTGTATATGACTTTTTTCTATCAGACGAATCTAGTCGACGTTATATTAAAAATTGTCTTCGATCTTTCAAGCTGTTTAATGCCACTCAGGGTGTTGCAGTGCTTCAGTCCAAAAGAAGTGAAATAAAAAAGTGCCCATCCATTAAAAAAAAGTGTCTCACACAGCCCGAGGGTGAACAAAGGCCACCTGTAGCGAATCAAAGTGTTTTTGTAAGAAAAATAACCATATTTAAAACGTATATAATCAATTTAATCCAGTTTGCACTCACTGTTGTACACGGAAGAAGCTCCGAGCGGATGATGTATGAGGTCGGCTTTGCGCATGTGCCGCTCAGAAGTGACGCACGCAGAAACACAGGGGAGAGATCAAAACAAAACAACGGTCACTAATTTGAAGTATAAAACAAGGATTTGTAAAGAAGAATGTTGGAGGATTTCGATATAAGCCAAGAGGAGACTGGTTTTCCTTTGCTAAAGTAAGGAAGCTTCCTTTGCTCCTGTTAACAAACGTTGGTTTTCACGAGACTTACCGGCGCATGCGCAACACTGACCTCATACGTCATGTTTCTGTGTACAATGGATAGGCGCTTTTTATTTCACTTCTTTTGGACTGAAGCACTGCAACACCCACTGAGTGGCATTAAACAGCTTGAAAGATCAAAGACTTTTTAATATAACTCAGACTGGATTTGTCTGAAAGATGAAAGTCATATACACCTAGGATGAGGGTCAGTAATTTATGGCCTTATTTTCATTTTTGGGTGAACTAACCCTTTAACATCCGATAGGATTGATAAAAATGCTTTAGAAGTCATTTTGCCATTGATAAATGCGTAAGAAGTCATTTTTAGTGCTATTTCACGTTAACTAATACAGTACAGTAGTTATCTAATGTTAACAAACAGTTTAAACTTGTTAAAAATAAGCCAAGTGGCAAATTTTAGATCATGGCAATTTTTCAGTTCATTCAAGACACTGTACACACATACTGATTTTCAAGTAAACGTAAGAACAACTTGATAAAATCTGATAATCAGGACCTTTGAGGAGCGTTTGTTTGTTCATCTCGCAATCATCATTATATTGCATTACATTATATGTTTGGATCATCAAACTAAGCATTTAAATGTCATTTTACTAATACATATTATTGGACATATAGAGTGACGACTGATATTTGTCATTTTATGTAAGTATCTGCTATATGATTATAAAGATCTCAATGATTTACATTACAAGCATCAGAATTTCATCTTACTTTTTTGTTTGTGTCCCTGAATACAAATGAGCTTTTCTCCCCTCCATATTTTTACTACAGTATATTATACTATATGAGCCATGATGTAACTGATGTATCAAATATGGTGCAAAACATAAACATATATGCAAACCTTTACATTTTATCTAAAGGTTTAATAAACCGTTCCATTTAAAAAAATATAGATTCTACTGACTATATCATATGTGAGTTTTAACAGGGTTAATAATATGGTAGTACAATTATTTTTTATTATAGTATAATATTTAATCTCAGTGAGTGCTCATGTAAAGACATTTATTTAACAGCATCACCAGTGGATAATCCAGCGTGCGTGTGTGTGTGTATGTGTGTGTGTCAGGTGACTCATGCACCAAAGCTGGAGCAGCAGAGTCAGCTCTTGGGCCAGTTTGATGAAAAGGCTTTTCTATCCAGTAAGCAGCTGAAGACAGGTGAGGATCCGTACAGAGAACATGCATTCAACCTGCAGGAGAGCGACCGACTGGGCAGCGAACGTGCCATCAGAGACACACGCCACTATCGGTAACATGTTGCCACTTGTTACATATTTGGGTTCATTTAATTGAGCATTCAGCTACCAATAGGAGTGTAGTACTCTAAACTGTGTTTAAGATATTTTACCATGTGCAAATCCGTTCCTTATGGTTGTGCGGTGAGCTACAGTAGATTTAATATTGTCCTGCCATAGTGTGCTCAGCCATGACAATGAAAGCACTGATTCGCCCTGTGTGTTTGCTGCATTCACAGATGTGCCTCCGTGACCTTTGACCCTGACCTGCCGCCCACCAGCATCATCATCACTTTTCACAATGAGGCACGCTCCACCCTGCTGCGCACTATTAAAAGGTGACAGCCTACACTGCATTGAACACACAGAGCTGAAGAGAAATCTCCAGTATAAAGCTGTCTGATTCCACTGAAGAACTTCTTCCTTAAAGAGCTGGTTCTGCCTGATTTAACACAAAACAATGTATCTAGGTAGTTACAGTGATAGGTCTGCAACACGTTCTTTTTGATAATTGATTAAACTAATGTTTATTATTACATGGCTGTCTGAAATACTCAATCTGATTGGTCAGTCGTGACATTCTGAGGGATGTTATGTAACAGATAATGTACATCCAGCCGGTTGTTATCACAGAATAACCCCTGGCAGGGTGATCAGGATCTTGTATCTGCCTGAAGAGGGTTATTCTGCAATAACAACCGGCTGGATGTACATTATCCCGCTTATTACACAGCTACCTGCCACATAAGTAAATAATTAGACCTGAAATATTGATTCTGTGTTGAAATATTTGAATGCAAAGCTTCCATGAAGACAGCAGTTGCAAGCAAGCGGCAAGTTCAAACTAGACAGACATTTAAGAAATACGGTGCAGTCAGAGCCGATCCTCCCTATATGCAAAATACGCATGCTGCATAAGGCCCCCGAAACACAAGGGGGGCCCCTTGCTCTCAAAGATGCTTTAATTTTAGTTTAATTTTTAATTTGGCCAGCATTTATGAAAACAGGAATGAAAATTTTTTATCATTCCTGTTGCCCTTTCTACGTAAAAATCAGTCGTATCGTGTAATGTGAATGTTGTACAGTCTTGCTTGAGACTAAAAAAATGAGTTGAAAGCGTACCAAGCTGCGGAAGAGACACTGTTTCTCAAGAGCTGTCATCTTGTGCCTCAGTTATTGACTGTATTTACTGTAAAATGAAACAGGAGGACTTCAACATTAACAGTAGGCTTGCAGTAGTATTTTTACTGTAAAAGAGTTCATCTTGTTGCTAGAACAATTGTTTTGTACACTGTAATGGATTTAAGATAATAAACAGGTAAAATTTTATAAAGCTTTCTTCTCAAATAACATTTTACACCCTCATCTTTATGTAATTAGTGATATCTCTATCTTGTGTGAACTTCTATGCTCACAGGCGTTTGTTAGGACCTGTTTTTCTTTACAGAAGCTTTGCGTTTAAAGAGCTAATAAAATATTCCAACTTAAATCAATATTTTTTGTCTTAATTATTAACTTTTGCGGCAAGTATCCGTGTAATAATAATGTAACTTGCAGAGCTGGTGCAAACATATCCACACCGCTGTGATCAGCTGCTTTCTTAACTGCTGCTTTCCCACACTGTCATATTTGTTGTTAATTTAGTTATTGAGAGGAAAGCACGCAGCAGATATTTACATATTCATCTAAGCGCTCAGTCAACCGTGCATATCAAACTACTTCTTGCTCCTAACTGAAGAATAAAAAATGAACTTCGCCGTGAGTGTATTGGGGCCTTTTCATATGGCAGCATTTTTGTTTGCATTTTTGTAAAACTTTCATGTACTCGACTGGTTCGGCTTTGTTTGCACTTCTTATAAGTGCTGTGTCTTCTTCTATTGGATTGCTTCTGGGAGGGCTGAAATACCGTCTTGCTATACAGTCAAACCGCGTTATTGCAGGACCGACAAATCGACATCAAAAACATTTGTCAGCAGTTTTTTTTTTTTTTTGTTGCCATTGTCGATAATGTTGACTCATCGTTTCAGCCCTATTCAAGGACGTTAAATAATATCATTGACTTAAATAAAACCAGTTAATATAGATGTAACTATTATTAGGTTATATTGTTATTTCAGTGTATCTCAGACTGACTCTACAGTACATCAACAATGCAGTTTAAGGGTCATTTTTGTCTTTTACAGTGGTGGCCAAAATTATTAGAACACTAGTATTTTCACCAGCAAAAAATTTTTTTTTTTTTTTTTTTTAAAAGTCAGTTATTTCTATCTTTTGCTGTAGTGTGTCAGTAGGAAATATCAGTTTTCAAACATTCATTTTGGCATTAATTGTAATAATCCAGTGAGATTCTGAGACAGACTAAATACAGAAGAACCATGGTAATGTCTTAAAGATGCTTGAAGAAACCATCCTGCAAAGCTACAATACTCTTAAAGCTTTTAGGCACTTGTGTAAAAATGCTCAGTTTGTTCTGTTTCTTCGTGTCACGCCTGCAGAGTTTGAGGTGTCAGTCATGAGTGTAGGACCCATTACACACTGAAGTTTAATACTTAGTGTTAGAGAGATGAACAAACCTCAAGTGAGCCCTGACTAATAATAACTACAGTAGTAGTTGCTGCATTGAGCTTATATTTTTTCCTGTACCACACGTTATTATATTAGCTTTATTATAGTGCATTTATCTTTTTTATCATGTTGTTTTTGTTTCAGTGTACTGATGAGAAGCCCACCTCACTTGATACAGGAAATTATCCTTGTGGATGACTTCAGCTCCAACCGTAAGTAGAGCTTCATTTCATTGCAACACACACACACTTGAAAGCAGTGAATGATGACAAAGTGTTTCCTGTGTGTGTATGTGCTCATATTTGAACTTTGAGGATACTTTAGCGGTGGAGGTCTTGGTAAATATTGCTCATTCTCTGTACATCAGTGAGCTAAGACTGATCCGGTCCTGCTGTTGCCATGGGGAGGAAACAAACGGCACAATCAGAAGTGTAGCTCTGCTGTTATTGATGTTGTGGAGCGTTAAAGAGAGACGTGATTTTTTCCTTTACAGAGATCATGTGTTGAGCTCAAGCGGCACTTTATGCTCTCCTTTCTTTGGCATGAGGAACACATGCACCTCACAAAACACACATGCTGACAATGAGATAAGACCGCTCTGCTGTTGCCAAAGATGCTTCAAGTGTTCAAGTCTCAGGTTTCTGAACTAAAATACTGGAAGACCCTTCATGAGCCAGTTAAATTCCGGTTAGATCTACAATACATTGTCGTTATCGCATGCTGTTTATAATGTACTACAACACACTGAAATGCAATTAACATCTGCTGCTATTTGCACTAAGCCATTCTTTAAAACTAAAAAGGTTTGGAGGGGTGTCGGGGATCGTGAATGGGTGTCCCTTATTTTGCCTCGCTGAAGGTGGCAACCCTATAAACTGTCAAACAGAGATTTGAGAATCTGTGGCGGAAGGAAGTAGTTATGCACAAAAGGGTTTTTAAAGACACTCAGTTGTTGTTTTTCTTATTTATTTGCACATTTGTGTTGTCGAACTGTTAAATAAACACAATATCACTCTCATAGACGTAAGATATGGCTGTATATCGAGATATCGGCACACTGCGATTACCTACACACACACATATGGATCTATAAAATGAAAGCTCTTGATGAGCTCTTTCTACTGCCAAAAGGACACAAGTGAATTCAATTGAGTTTGGAGCCAAAAGACTTCACACTCACCATACTAAGCCACTTGGTGCCAAAAATGCATTTGTGTCTGTATGTATGACACTGTGTATCTTCTGTATATTAGTATTTACCTCGGCTTGTGGAAAAGATTCATCATGTGGCTTGGTGGTCAGTATATGTTAAAAGATTTTTTTTTGTTTTTGTACCAGTTTTATTTTGTAAAAACAGATGGGTTTGTTTAACAGTGTATGGTTAAAAATGTAATGAATTATTTGTTAAACTTTTATTAATGAAATTGTTTAGACATCCTTTTTGATGATTACATTTTAATCAAGACATTTAAACAGAATCGAGAAACTTTCAAACAGAAAACACTGACTTTTGCCGAAATCAGCAGTCACCTGGCAACAACCTAGCAACCACCCGGAAAACACTGGCAACCTCAAAAGCAACATGCTAAAAACAGTCAGGGTCACCTTAGCAACACCCTGGCATCCAGCCACATGACCCAGCACTGAGCAGTCAGACCAACTGAAGCAGAAAACTGATTGTGATGCTGGAGATCCTTTTGTAATCAACACTGAATACACATTTCACACATTCCATTTCCTCCTTCGAAACACATCACAACAACAGTCCACACACACACACACACACACACACACACACACACACACATTTGTGAGACACATGCTAGCTGACAGCGCAGTGTGAATCACGCTGACATCTGCCATGAGAGTGAGTGTGACTTGACTTTTGTCCTGACGGTAATCTGTGCTTTATCCTCCCCTTCACCATCTGCCACGCTTCCTCTGCGGCTTCATTCTCCAATACTCCAAATACACACACACACATTCTATATATTCATATCAAAAGAACTGCCCGTATATGGATTGCAATTGTGCTTCTGATTCCACGTAAAAATTATCTTTCCTAAAACTTAAATAAATTGAAACAGAAAAAAAAATAAATAAATATAAACTTAAAATAAAATTAAATCAAATGAAATAAACATTAACTGAAATCAAATAAAATATTTAAAAAAAACCTTAATCTTATTTTATTTCAGCTAGTTGCCAAGGCATCGTCTCTCATTTTCATTTAAAGTTTAAGTACTAAAATATCTAAAACTAAATAGAATAAAACTACTAAATAAAAATTAATAAATACTATATAGACTGTTTTAAAGGAAAGCAAAACAAATACAAATGACAAAAAACAACAAAATTACTAAAAGTTTAAAATTATAGTAAAAACAGACAGTATAAAAATTAATGAAAATTTTAACAAAACCTATAATAATACTGCAATAACACTGGTTATGATTATATTTTTTGTCATGAATAAAACCAATTATTTTACATTTAAAAAAATTTTCAGAAGGAAATAGAGCTAATCTATGCAAATGGAAAAAAACCCTGCTAACCAAAAATATTGTGCAGCACAACTGTTTTCAGCATTGATAATAATCAGAAATGTTTCTCGAGCAGCAAATCAGCATATTAGAATGATTTCTGAAGATCACATGACACTGAAGACTGAAAATTCAGCTTTGATCACAAGAATAAATTACATTTGGAAATATATTACCATTGAACATTTTTTTTATTGTAATAATATTTCACAATATTACTGTGATTCTGTTCTAAGTGTGTTTTTGTCTGTATGTTGTCTATAATCACATTTAGTACAAGCTGCAAACTCAGCTAAAGCATCATTTGTGCTCTGCACGTCCCACATCAGCAGAAGAATGCAGATGTTCAATAACCATTAGTTCAGCCAAACATAATGAAAATCATTTAATTAAAAATTGAACCAGTTCTGTTTTTGAATTCCTGGGTCATCAGAGGTTTTACTTCTCGCTGCGGTTCCTCTAGAGCTCTAGATTAACCTGATTTGTCAGCGTGATCCAGCTGTAATTAATCCCTCCTCCTCAAAGGCCAGCCCCCCACATGCTTCCATTGTGTGTGTGTGTTGCTTGTTTCATTCATGGACTATTTACGTGTATCTTGTGTGTTTCAGTCTAACTGTCCATTAAAATGATCATGTTGAAATGTTGATATGCACATGTGCTGTGCACTCTTTTGTTGGTGCATTGAGAAATCTGATGTTCCCATCTCTCTTTCTCTCTCTCTCTCTCTCTCTTTCTCTCTCTCTGTCTGTCTCTCTGTAGCTGAAGACTGTCGACTGCTCTCTCAGATCCCGAAGGTGCGCTGCCTGAGAAACGAGCGCCGGGAAGGTACGTGTGAGATGAGGAGTGAGATATTCATATACTAAACATGCTGAATGTTATAATAAATGCATATTGACATGTACTGTACTTCCTGCAGAGTTTAAATACACACACTTCTGTTACAAAGTTTTGAGTCAGTTAGATTTAAAATAAAAATAAAAAAGGAAAAAGAAATTCATTCTTTTTAGTAAGTAAGGATTAAATTGATCAAAGGTGCCAGTAAAGACATTTATAATGTTCCAAAATATTTCTATTCCAAATAAATGCTGTTCTTTTAAAATTTCTATTAATCAAAGAATCTTAAAAATAAACGTTTCACGGTTTCCACAAAAAATTGGGCAGCACAAGTGTTTTCAACACTTACAGTAATCAGAAACGTTTCTTGAGCAGTAAATCGGCATATTAGAATGATTTCTGAGGGATCATGTGACACTGAAGACTGGAGTAATGATGCTGAAAATTCAGCTGCACATCACAGCAATTAATAACATTTTAATGTAGCTGAATGTGTGAATAAAGTGTTTTTTTTTTTTTTTTTTTTTTTTTTAAGTTAAGCCTGCAAATGGCTAAACCAATCAAAGAAAGAACATTTTAAATCGCCATGTTCAAGTGGAGGATCACTTTTATTTGAGTACGACTGAGGGCTTGCAATTCAGAGACTGTGGTCTTTGAAAACTGCATCGCAGGGTCTGTGAAAGGAAGAATTAATCAGCGGTTTTGGGTGGTGTTTTTGAATATCAGAGAGAATAATCTTCTTACCTTTCAAAGCATGACACTCAGAGCCCCAATAGTCACTTTATTAGGAAATACGTCAGACAGAATTAAACCTGTGAGGCATGACACTCAGAGCCCCAATAGTCACTTTATTAGGAAATACGTCAGACAGAATTAAACCTGTGAGATCCACTGATATGAGATTAAAACATACGTGCCACTCTCTTTATCTGATTTCAGTTTGTCTTCTATTGCAACAAATTTTAACTTAATATTTCACAATGGAATACTCATTTATATTTAAAATTTAATTGTAACAATTGTAACGAAGTTTGAAAATCTTCAACTTTAATTTTAGTTTTAAAAAGCATGTTAATGGTGTACATGCTTTAACGCCCTCGAATAAGGATTTTTTGTCAACTAGTTTTCGTTCATTTTAAGCATTAAGGCCTCGATATACTTCAAACGAAGTTCATTTTCGTTCTTCGTTCGGGGGCAAAAAGAAGTGTCAAAAGGCTGAGAGATGGTATACTGAACTTTCCAAAACCCCTGCGCTGTTGGAGGCGGGGTGTAGATTAATGTAAACGTGACTTGCGACACACAACAATGATGAAATGATGAAGTGTAGGCAGTCTAAGTGTGAGACGGGCACCAATGGTCAGAATATTTTAGACAAAACAATAATGATTAGCAGCAGTTCAGAGTCAAGTATCATGTTTGCAAAACAAAAGAACCATAATCAGTCCTTTATGGGAAGTGTGAATGTCTCATAGTCAGTAAAACTTTAGCATGATGTGGAAAAAAAATATTGGAGTCAGTTTGTTACTTTATTTTATTAGTGTTCATTTATTTTATTAAACTGGATAAATTGTTACACTTTTTATATTTTTTTTTTGTGGTGTCATGATTTACTTTGGATAAAAACAAAGGTATGTTGTATGTTCGTTTGGCATTTCATTTATTGTATAGGCCTACCCTTTAAATTCACTTATTGAAAGAACAGCAGCAGCAGTATGGTGTAACATTTATTTGAAACACATGTATTTGGTACTTGCTACCTTATGTCTTTACTCTTTCCTTTCCTTCTTTTCATGGCTTTTGAAAACTTGTCTCGGATGTTTCTCTGCGTCGCTTTTTGCATAACTCCGGGTCGTCGACAGCACTTTGTTGAAATTTCTTTCTAGGAATTAAATGCTTTCTCTGAATCTTTAAAGTCTCTCCACAAGCTATCATACAGGTGCGGATATATTTGTGCCAGCTCAGCTTTTTGACACTTCAGTGTAATCAGGAGATGTTGTTCTATGCTTGGACCTCCATGGAATGAGAGACGAACTAGGAAAAAAAAAATTGCAAGTCAAAGAAGGTGGAGTTTCAGAACACACCCACTGCTTGCGTAACCGCCACGGACCAATGGAAGCTCAAAGGTGTTTAGGAGCCAAAACGAACTCCCCCAGAAAGTTTGCGTTGGTCAGCTGTTTCGAACTGCTGTTTAGTTCGAAATGACGTCATATCAGTTTGTTCTTCAATTTCGTTTGAAGTATATCTGGGCCTTTAGTCGACTAATTGCATGTTTATTAATAAACCATTTAAATCATTATAATAAGTCTTTAATTGCCTACATAGCCTAATAAGCGCTCAAGCACACAGATGATATTCTGTAATCAAATACTCCGCTTCATGTTGTTCCAAACCCTTCGAGACTTTTGTTCATCTTTGAAACAAAAACTGATGTATTTGAATGAAATCTGACAGATTTATGTCCGTCCACTGAAAGTCACCAAAATTGTTTACTTTTCACGACCTCAGTTATTGCAAAAGTAATCCATTTGAATCGATTGGTTTCTCCCAAGTAAATTTACATTTACATTTATACATTTAGCAGACGCTTTTATCCAATTCAGGCTATACATATTTTTTTTAACCAGTATGTGTCTTCCCTGGGAATTGAACCCACGGCCTTTTGCGCTGCTAACACAATGCTCTACCACTGAGCCACAGGAACAATCAATAAGGTTTTGTAACACGTGTTATACAAGCACGCCTGAGCTTCCACAAAAGGAAGTGAGGTTTTTTTTGCACGTCACATTTTAAGATGAACTTGTTTGAATTGAAGGCACATAAACAAGTAAATAAGTACTTATTTTATGCTTTTCTTTGGAAAAATTATTTATGATGCACTTCAAATGATACGATGTTGAAATTCTTGTGGAAAAACAGTTAAATAGTAGCCTATTACAATTATTATGTCATGTATTTAAAAGTGAAGTTAAAATATATTTGTAGTAGTGTATTGCAAAAACAGATTAGTATTAGTATTAGTACATACAAATAAAACTGAACAGTATATTGACTTATTACTAAGGCAGAGTTGACAAAATGATATTTATAATATAAGTTGGTACAATGTAAGAATACTTTTGCTTATTTTATAGATAATGTATTTATGTCTGAGTGAATTCATATACTTTATGAAATATATTAAAATGTTAAAAATGTTTTTTAACATCTTCCTTCTAAAAAGCAGGCTGAAGCACATGCTCATTACAAAAATATAAAATATATATATATTGCAGTAAGCCTACATATGGTTTATAAATAAGATACATATACTTTAAAATCACTAAAAGCTGTATAATTTTACTGTTCTTACACAAAGTAAACAAAATATGCTCCAAGTAAGATAAAAATAATTACTTTAAATACAAAAAAACTAAACAAAAACAAAGCTTGTGCTTTAGTTTACACATAGTTCTTGAAAGCTAACTAAGCATATATTTATTACCAAAGTACTTCTAGTATACTTTTAAATGCTATTCAGCACATTTTTAACACTTCAAGTAAGCTTGTTAGGAGTACAATCTTACTATAATTATACTATCTGAATTTCAAGCACAGTATATTTTAATACATTTATGAGTACTTCATTTTCACCTGAGTTAACATGAGAAACAAACCTCAGCTGATAAGCTTCATCTATGTACTCAATGAATGTATTGTTTAGGGTTGTTATAATTATTTTGGAATGAACATGTGTTGGTGTTGATCAGGTCTGATCCGGTCTCGTGTAAGAGGGGCTTCAGCGGCTTCGGCCTCCATCCTCACCTTCCTGGACAGTCACTGTGAGGTCAACACAGACTGGCTGCAACCCATGATCCAGAGAGTCAAAGAGGTGCGTCTGCTCACGTCTCTGCCGGACACACTAACACAACACATGTCATCATGAACACGCCTATGGTTGTGCAAAACCTCTTGCTATTGGTCAGATCACATGACCACCCCATGGAACGTCACTGTGCAATTATTAAGAAATTCTATCAAAAGTGTTCCAATACACAACAATTTATTGCTTCATTAGGTTAAATATGATGAGGCTATTTATCTACAATGACTCAAAACATACAGGTAAATCTAAAAATATTTACAAAATATTTACAAATGAGCAAATATCAAGCGTAGCGTTAGTTCTGGCTGGTCATGTCAGTCAAGCTCGACGCTTATCACAGCATAATAGTTAATTACCCTCCTCCATCCCCAGCTCCTCCTCTCGTTAGGATTCCGCCTTCTGATTCCCCTTTGAATCAGACTAATTTCTAAAATGTGTACATTAAATTATTGAACATTAATGATATCTATTTAAATGCAAAGTCAGCAACACCAAAGCTTCAAAAGTATCAAAAAATTTATTATTAAAAAGCTATCGCATAGCGTGTGTAGTGACGTTTCGAGCACGCAGGCTTTTTATCAGACAAATTAACAACACTGATGTACCAATCTTTATAGGCCTACCTCCAAGTGATCAAAGGTCACATGACCGTACAATATTATCATGATAATAATATCACAACAATGACATATTAACCAACGAGAAAAACAAAAAAGTAAAAAATAAATGAAACCAAACATATAAAACTATGCAAAATACAAGAATACAATTCTTAATGTATTAATCAATAACATCAATTAATACCTGCCTTCGTACATAAATACAACTAATAACCACAAAACTTTTATTATCTAAATAAATATCCTGTGTTTTAAAGAAATGGATGAATATCAAAGACCTCATTTAATCCTCTAGGGGACAATGTGTCTATTGTATAAATCCAAAAGACCACACACTGTAAAAGCAATTTGTTGATATCACCTCCGCGACGCGGATACTTAACTACCTCAATGCCGATGTACTGAAGAGTGGAAACTGAGTGTCTCGAATCTGCAAAGTGCTGTGCTACCGGACTTTTTGGATCACAATGTCTAATTGCTCATTGATGTTCAGAGATACGAGTTTTCAGAGGTCTGCTAGTTTTACCTATATAACATAAACCACAGGGGCAACCCAACAGGTAAATGTCAATGTGTAAAGTTCGACGTCTTATATGTGAAATTGCACTGTTGACAGTTACCACATCTGTAATTCCCATATTGTATTTTGTTCAAGAAATGAGGAGCAGGTTTCAAATCAGCTCTAACCAAAATATTTAGGAGATTAGGTGTTTTCTTATACACTAAACGAGGTGGTTTGTCAAAACATTTCTTGAGATTGGGACCTTCTCTACAATGTGCTAACGTTTCAATAAAACGTTATCAATGTCCTTCGAATATTGGATATAACAATTAACAATCATGTTTTTTTTAACGAGACTCTCTTGTTGTGACACATCTTTAAAATGACTCGAAACGTCACTACATATGCTTTTAATAATACATTTTTTTTATACTTTTGGAGCTTTGGTGTTGCCGACTTTGTAAATATTTTTCTGCTTGTTTCTTGGTTGAGCACCCAGTTGAGATTGATGTGTGTACTTTTGCCTGCTTTTTGACATTAATGATATCTCCAATACATTTATGCTGGTTCTGTTCTGTTTATCCTATGGGGGCTTATCGCTGGTCTCGCTGCTCTTATCCATGCCAGGCTGCATGGATGCTCAGGGAGTTCTTGCCCAGAACAGAACCATACACCAATCCAAACTGTATGCTTATTGTTAAGCATCTGTGATGATATTGGTCCTGACAGATATATTATAATTTTCCCAGAGTGGTAGTTATTTAATAATAGCTTATCTAGATCAGTGCTTCTAATGACAGAGTAAGACAACAGGAACAAAACAATGCTAAATAAAAATAAAATTACAAAAAATAAAACTAACTTTATAATCATTAAAATCATGAAAAGCAAAATAAAAAAAATAAAACAAAAAAAAAAAATAAAATTAATGTCAACGGAGTCATAAGATACAATGCCTAATTCTGAAAGAAAAAAAAACGTGTTACGTTCTATTCAACTGACTTTTTCAGGATACATTTTTGTAATGCTCACAGAACCTGAATAATGTGTCATAAAGAAAAACAAAAATAGAAAGTATAAAGAAAAGAGAACAGAACTGCAAATAAATAAATAAAAACCAGCAGGGTAAGGTACAGTGCATTAGTGACCTTGCATAGTTACATTAAATTAACAGTACTGGTATAATACCTATGTTGACATTACTAATTCTCAGAGTCCAAAATTTCTTTCCATTTACTCCATAGAATAGCCCCCCTTTTGCTTTTTTAATTTTAAAGAAAAAGTAAGGGTTTCCATCTTACATATTTCAATTGAAATTGCTTTCCAATCTTCTAGAGTGGGTGGAATAAGTTGTAGCCATGTACAAGTAGTAGCCTTTTTAGTTGCAACCAGGAATATTCTTCCTAAATATGTATCATTTGTTTCTTGCAAATCCAAATTTACCAGATATAACATATAAAACTGAAAGGGGATATTAATCTTCAGTATGACCTCTAATGTCCAGTGTACGTCTTTCCAAAACAAATGGATAACTGGGCATGCCCAGAATATATGGTGATGGTTTGCTACTTCAGAATTACAGTGTCTCCAACATCCAGATCCTATTTCACTAGGACACTTTTGTGCAGGGGATATAAAAAATCAAATTACATTTTTCCATGCAAATAACCTCCACTGGTGTGAGCCTGTGGTTTCCATTGGGATTTACATGTTTTTATCCAAGCCTCTTGTGTTATATCATTATCATTATATCATTATCTTCCTTTTCCCAATTAATTCTTACATAGGATGTAGAATCAGATCTATAATTTTAAAGACAATGATAAAATTTTAAGATTACCTTAGTAATAGTGTTAGCCCTATCTTGTTCACTGTTAAATTAAAGTAGTGTCTTATTTGAAAGTATCTAAACAAGTCATGTTTATCCAGCTTAAACTGGTTCTTAAATTAAAAATATTGTACATATATTAGATTCATTTAGAGTTCTTAAAATCTAAATCATATGAATTTTTTTTTTCATAAATGCAGTAGAATATTTCTAGGCCACCTCATTATCTTTAAAGCGTCTTTCAATTCATATCTTAAAAGATTCATTTAGAGTATTTGGAGTGAAATCTGTATCATATGCACACCACCTCATTATCTTTAAAGCGTCTTTCAATTCATATTTTTTTTTCATGTAGCGCTTTTGACAGGTTTTATTTGTATAGCGCTTTTTAAAATCATCATGCAAAGCAACTTTACAGAAAATTACGTTTCTACAATATTTAGTAGTAGCTTATCAGCTTAAAAGTGTTCTTTATCGAATTCTGGATTTTTTACCTTGACAATAAACAAAATAATCCATCTGAAACAATCACTAAAAGTGTCTTAAACAAATAAAAAATCCAAATAACTGAAATAAATATAAAATCCTCAGAAGCATGTTTATTTTAATAATATCTACTCTATCCACTATACTCAAGAAAAGGACAACATTCCACCTCTGAATGTCTGCTCGTAGCTTAGCATTTAGGATTCTATGATTTACATCTAACAAAGTTCTAGTATTTTTTGGTAGATATAATCCTGTGTTTGTCTCTGAATAATTGATCCTGTCTGGTCATTATGAATTAACTCTGGAAGTAGTCTTTCTATTCTCCTAGTCGATATTCCTGTATATTACTTATAGTCAACATTCAAGACTGATATAATCCTATATGAACATCAATCTAATTTGTCTTTTCCATGCTTTGGAATAGGGGAGATTCCATGAGATAGGGATTCCCTGTCCATGAAATGCGGTATTACAGGCAGGAAGAAGGATAGGGATAAGTTGTTCCTTAAATTTTTTATACCATTCACAAGTAAACCCGTCTGTACCTGGTGATTTGTTTGGTTTTAATCTAGCGATCTCTTTTAGTAGTTCTTGTGAGGTTATATACTTTATTAAAGCTCTTTCTGATTCTGATTCTGATTAAACTTTTGTTTTGTTCCTCTGTTAACTTGGGTAATTTTAAAGAACTTACAAATCCTTAATATCAGTTTCTGATCCGGATGCATTTTCTGTATATAGTTTCTTTCTTAAATTTTCAAATTGTTCATGGATTTCTGCCAATCTATGTAGAGTTTTTGAAAACTTCTTGTTTTCTAAGCCTAAACACCAGGAGTTTCATTGACCTACTACCAGCTTCATAATAGTGTTGTTTTAAAAATATGAGGTTCTTCTCTATTTCCTCATTATGTAACTCGTCGATTTCTTTTTATTTTTCCCATTTCATGCGTTAAGCCAGGTCTTTGAACTGGTCTGTTTTTATGTTTCATTTCCAACTCTTTTAACTTTTTTTGTAACTTAATGAATTTCTCTAGTCTTAGTTTCTTAACTAATGCTGTTTCTGCAATTATTTTTACTATCAAGACTGCTTTACAGGTATCCCATAGTACAGACGAGGATACTTCTCCATTGTCATTCTCTTTTAAATAGTGTTCAATTTCAATTTTTATACACGCTATGAACTGCTCATTATTTAGAATGCTAGAATTCAGTCTCCATAATGTATTAATATGAATTCTATTCAAACTCACTGAGGTATATACAGGTGCATGGTCAGATAGGTCCATTATTCCTATGATAAATTTAATTACCTTTAAAACTAAAATTGGCCAAAAATAGAAAAAGGGTTACCATTTTTCCCATATGAAAAAAACATACAAAAGGCCCAGGTTCACTTGAATAATTATACACACTAAAGAAGAAAAATACAGGCAGATGTGTGATACCACAGTTCCATTATTTTCCTTCCATGTTCTCCAGAATAGACAGACAGTGTGTAGGGAATTTTCTAGGATGCATCACAGTTACCGTTCATTTTCGTCTTAAACTTTTCACATAATCTGGTGTTGAGGTAGTTCCCTCCTGGGCTTCCTCGTCCTGTTTTCGTTGTCCAAGTTTGGCGCAGAAGGCATTCGAGCAGCGTTTGCTGTGGCCGGATGATGTCCACCTGTAGACCCCGTGCTTTCATGTCTTGTGTCACCCCTTCTGCAGAGCTGTAGAGCACTGTTTCACCTTCATAGAATATGCTGAGTTTCGCAGGATATGGGGTATGGAACCTGATCTTTTTTTCTTTCAACACTGTTTTTGCCTGCGTATATTCTTTGTTTTTTCAAAACATCAGGGGGGTAGTCGTCACATGTGATTTGGGCATTGTTCCACTTCAGGCCTCTTTTTCTCCACACCTGCCCCAGAATGTCTTCCTTCATTTTGAAGCTCAGGAATTTCACAACAATGGAGTTGTTGAATGTGGAGTGTCAACAATGTCAACTGAGCCCTCTGAATGTGGAGCTCTTTCGATGAATCGAGACCCAGCCCATCTTTCAATAATTCTCCAATGAACGTGATTGTTGATGAGCCGCTTTTGCTGTCCTCTGGTACTCCGTATATTCGGATGTTATCAGATTATATTTCAGATTATTATGTTTCAGGACTCAGATTTTATAATGGACATTGAGTGTTGACAAAAACAACTCTACAACTGTTTATTGTACAAAATTAAACGTAAATGTCCTAAATATAGGTTACGCAAAATAATGGAAGTTTTGGAAAATCAAGCATTTTTGAATATCATTTGAATTTTCATTCTTACGCAGCACAAAACACATTGTGGTCATGTTTATTCTCACTGCTAAAACCTGTATTTAATGTACTCTAGGTCATTTTTTTTACCTTGTTAAGTTTTATTCATCGTTTTAGAGAATGACGCATGTCATGCAAACTCTCCATGTTACATTTATCTAATTTGAAAGGAGTTTGATCCGTAGAGTTGGATCCGATTTTCCGCTCTCTGTCTGCGCGACCACTGACACTGCTTCAACCTTGTGAGTGTGGCGAGTCAGTAGTGAGTCATAAATGGCCTGAGTCCAGTCTGGTTTTTCAGAGGGAGATTTTCCCAGAATCTGAGCGAGAGGAAGGCTGTTTGTCTTCTCACAGCTGCACCATGTAGCCTCTCTCGTCCTAAATCATCAAGAGCAATTATCATCATCATCAACCTCAACCTTTCTGCAGCATAAGAGCTTTGTTATGGAGCCAAGAGCCTAGTTTTTCTCAGTATACCTTGTTTGTGCTGCAGGCAGTGATTCAGAATGATTGCTCGAATCTGCTGATTGTTGAAGACATGAGGGGTGGACTTTTTCATCAGGCACATTTTCTTCAGATGTAAAAATGGAAATGTAGTTATATCAAATGTAAAATCAAGGCACTTTAGCATCATAAGGTAGTTTAGGCACTTTTATAATACTAAAACACAGTGTAAAACCATTATTTTTTTAAATATTCTATTTGACTCTGTTTTTCCATTTTTGACTCAAGGGTCATTATTATTTAACACTTTTAATATGCATATCTGAATAATATGAGTGCTGTTAGAAATCTAATGATACACACTGAAAGGAACAAGTACTGTCTGCTCTCGTCAACACTTTGAAAAAGAATCAGTGTCTGGAGCCTTGAGCAACAGTCGGTTTAAACAGATTAACACTGCTTGAAATATATGGAGCGAGAAAACATTTTGTCATTTTGAATTTTAAAATAGTTTTTGTGACAATTTTTTATGGATTTGTATTTTTAAACAGATTTTTATGTTTTTTAAGGTGACATACTTGCTGCCCATTATGCCCTTGGCATGTAGGGCAGCAACAAAAGCCCTCCACTTCTGTCTATTTTGGGCCAGCCTCTGGATGGTAACCAAGTGTGGTTCAGGTTCTCTAGTTAACGTTCAACAGTCGGGCGCCAGATGTTCTTTGGTCTGCCTCTCTTGCGTTTGCCCTCTGGTGTCCAGTAAAGGGCTATGTGGGTAATATTTTTGGGTTCCCTTCTTAGCAAGTGCCCGATTCACCTCCATCATCTCATGATGATGGATCCTATGCTGTCCTGTTTACAACAAGTGAGTAATTGCTCTTTAGAGATGGTGTTTGGTCAGAAAACTCTCATGATTTTCCTTACGATTTTGTGTGGAAAATGGAGAGCTTATTCACGTCAGCGTCTGTCATCCTCCAGCACTCTGAGCCATATAACATGATGGAAATCACACAGCTCTTGTACAACTTCAGTTTGGTCCTTGTTCAATACTGTTGGAACTTCCAGACACTATTCAGTATTCAAAAGGCATTCGTGGCCTTGCTAAGACGATGTCGCTGTCCACTCCTCCATCATATCTGACAATGCTGCCGAAGTAGGTGAACTCTTTGGTCATTGGAAGATTTTGTCAGTTTACTTGCACTGGTTGGGGATTTGGTATATTGAGCGTCATCACCTCTGTCTTCTGCAGGTTGATGTATGCTGCTTTGATATGCTCCCATCTGGTGTTTACATCTTGTTGTTCAGGCTGTGTGTGGTCTTCCATCTCTGCAAGGGCTTGATGCTTGTTCGTCAGCTGCAGAACAAAAGTATTTTTTTATTTTAGCCTTCCAGGTTTTTTTGCCCCATCTTCCTCAGCTTTACTTTCACTGTTGCTACAACCATTTGGTGGTCGCTGCCAACATCCACTCCCCTTTTAACTCTGACATCCAGGAGTGACCTTCTCCAGGCACCATTAAGTGGTATATCTGATTTTGGTCCCTTCCATTAGGAGAGTAGCAGGTCAACTAGTGAATCTCTCTGTCAGGAAAGAGCGTCCCTCCAACAACGAGATCATAGATGGTACAGAGTTCTGGTACCACAGCCCTCTCTTTCCAAGGCTCTTTTATAGTTGGTGTTGTCATTTCCAATTTTTGCATTCATGTCTCCCATCACAACCTTCATCTCATGTCTTGGTGTTTCCTCCAGCACAGCTTGTAACTGCATATAAAATTTGTCTTTTACATCTTCATTGTTGTAGTTTGTAGGGGCATAACACTGTATGATAGTCGTGTTCATTTGCTTCTCTCTCAGTCTGATCTTGATGAGTCTGTTGTTGACAGGTTTCTACTCTATCATACATTTCTCTAAACCCTTCTTATGGATAATGGCTACTTCCTCAAAATGTTGATTGTCATCTCTTCCTGAGTATAACACTGTTTCTAAGTGTTATACCAGTTTGCTACTGGTTCTAAGTCTTCCTGAACCTGTACATCTGCTCTCACTAGCTGCGTTTACATGGACCCTACTAATCTAATCGTAATAGGACTAGAAACACAATCAGAATAAAAAAGTCACATGTAAACAGGTCAATCGGATTGAATTGGCCAGATCCGACTAAAATTTTGATCGGATTTTAAGGGGTGTTTTATTTAACCGAAACTGGAAAGTACTGTGCATGCGCAGTGACGTAGAAATAGCGTAATGACGTATGATGCGCAGAACGAGCTGTTATTCCTGGCGAATAAAGTGTAATAAATTAATGTCCTGTCATTATAAAACTCCCCTTTCACTCAGCGTCTGTGAAGTGGATCAGGACAATGTCACATCAGTCCTTGTATAAGACTCATCAACAGACGACTGGTTTTGGGTGCATTTTTTTTTTTTTTATTATTATTTTTTTTTTTTAAAGTAGCCTAAGCAGCATTGCACAACAGTTCATGTGCTTGTTGTTGCCTAATTAGTACCCGAAGTAGATAAATACCACGTGTGCTTTTTAAAACTGTATGCGACAACAGTGGGAAACTCTGTATATTCATGCAGTGTGCACATGTCAAAAGATTAAATCCGATCAGAAGCTTGTGACATATAAACACGCACATCAACCCGATCACTTTATTTAGGGTTCATGTAAACACAGTACTTTCTGATTTATCAATCAGAATTAATTCATTCCGATGGAAGCAAAATGTGTCCATGTAAACATACCTACTGACCCCCAGGATGTGTAAATTGTAGCGTCTCATTTCTGATATTACTTGAGACAGCTTGCCTCTGTCATACATTGTCCTCACATTCCAAAATCCTGTTTTGGTCTTAGTTTTGGCACTCAGGACTTCCACCATCCTGGTAGTAGCTTCCTTTGGGCTTTCACCACTGCCATTCATCTTAGTATCTTGCGATGACTCTGGAAGCCTATTACAGCCAGTAGTTTTAGTTTCTCTTGTTGCGGTTTCTGTAACAAACTATATTTTTCCAGAACTGGGCTGTTAGCCCAGTGTCCAACCCCTAGCCTAGAGGACGAGAGATCACTCTTTATCAATCTCTGAAATGCGCCCCCCCCCCCCCCCCCCCCCCCAAAAAAAAAGTTTTGTTAAGGGTCAAAATTTTGATTTACAAAATTATTATTATTTTTTTTATTTCTTTATTTTTTTTCTTTATTGCATTTTTCCTATGAAAAGAACATTATGGAAAGTATTGTAGGACAGTAAATTGAATGATAAGGATACACTTTTTATTTAATCTACAAATTTACACATCACAGCAGCACACACCACAAAAACATATAATAAATCAATAAAAAATAAAAAGAAATTCAGAACAACAGTTTGTTTTCGAGTATCAATTCTGCATGACATTGAGAAATATATTATTTAAATTTTTTTCTTTATTTTTCTTCCTTGAATTTTTTTCCATCTCATTATTGAACTTTTACAATAGTAGGATAAAACCCTTTTGATTTTAGTGGACATAGTACCATGGTAAAACCACAGTATGTTTTTTTTTTTTTTTTCTTTACATGAATCATGGTAATATGATGGTAATGTGATTCTTTGAAGTACCACTACCATGTAAATTCCAAGCTACACGAGTAAAAATCATTCAGTACAAGTAATATTTAGTGCCATCACAGTACTGTGGTAAACTCACACACACTTGCATGTTTACATGCTTGTAAATAGTTTTATGTAAGCACAAGTATACGCACAGCAGCAAGCAAAGTTTCAGAGTAGCAAACCTCGCAAAGAACACACTATTCTCATATATTACCTTGGCAACAAAATTGTTACATGTATGTCTTGCATTTCCAAGACATTCCAAGATTTTCTTGTTGGTTTTGGGTTGGATATATCCTAATATATAGGCTATATATATATATTAGGCTATTATATAGTATTATAGTTTTTTTTTTTGTTTGTTTGTTTTTTTTTGAGTCACAGATCTGATTATTTTTCGGATAAGCAAGAAAAAAAAATATTTAAAGCACAATGACAATGCCGTTAAGCATTTTTGACATAAGCTAATTTTATGTGTACATAAAGGGTACCCAACTCTGTATTTCCACGCTGTCTGAAACAAATCTCTATATGCTAGTGCGCGAGAACAGCGTGTGATTATCGAATTGAGCTCACTTTCGTTTCTTATTCTTGTGGTTTAAAATTGCTTGAAATTGTAAATTTGCAAATAAATATGTGAATCACGTGCGTGCCAAACAGTATAGGGTCTCGTCTGTACGTATAACGCATCTACTGCGATCTGTTTAACCCCAATATGTGACAAAGCAGAGCAGAAAAGATCTTTCATTTACTTATTTAACATGAAATCATCAAATTGGTACTCCATATCAATCACATACAATGAAAATACTGAATAATAAGAACAATCATTAACACAAAATGAATTACAGAGTGTCATCTATACACATTTTTCCCAGAACGTTCTTGCGACCCGGTAGCAATTCTTCCACGGCCCGGTAGTGGGTCACGACCCAGTGGTTGGGGACCTCTGCCCTAATGTTTATCTGTGTCTTCATGAGCTTTCTTACATGAATCATAACAAAAATACAGCTGCTGTGAGGGAATTTGTAATACAGCTGCTGAGGGAGTGATGATAAATTTGACATCTTTCTCTCTTCTGACTGCCACGATCCTTCTCTTTATATTTTCTTCCTCTTTTGGAGATTTAAAAATATATATATATATTTACAGGTACATCTCAAAAATTTTGAATATTATAGAAAAGTTCTTTATTTTTTTGTAATATAAATACGTTGTAGATTCAAATATTTCAAGAGTTTTTTGTTTTAATTCTGATGGTTACGACTTACAGCTTAGGAAATTTAAAAATTCAGTATCTCAAAAAATTAGAATATTTTCTCAAAGATCAATCAAAAAAAGATTTCAGCTCCTCTTTATTGTTTGTCAGATGTTACTTATCTTCCTCTTCACAATACCCCATAGATTCTCTGTGAGGTTCAGGTCAGGTGAGTTGGCTGGCCAATCAAGCACAGTAATATCATGGTCATCAAACCACTTGGAAGTGGTTTTAGCACTGTGGATAGGTGCTAAGTCCTGCTGTAAAATGAAATCAGCATCTCCATAAAGCTTGTCAGCAAATGGAAGCATGAAGTGCTCCAGAATCTCCTTGCAGATGGCTGCATTGACTTTGGACTTAATAAAACACAATGAACACCAGCAGACGTCACGGCACCCCAAATCATCACTGACTTCAGAAACTTCACACTGGACTTCAAGCAGCTTGGATTCTGTGCCTCTCCAGTCTTCCTCCAGACTCAAGACCTTGATTTCCAAATGAAATGCAAAATTTACTTTCTGAAAAGAGGACTGTGGACCACTGAGCAGCAGTCCAGGTCTTTTTCTCCTCCCCATACCCCATGCTTCTGACGTCTGACGTTTTTTCTGGTTCAGGAGTGGCTTGGTTCTAGGAATGTGACAACTGTAGCCCTTTTCCTGAAGCATGGTTGATGCGCTGACTCTGGCTTCAGTCCACTGCTTGTGAAGCTCTCCCAAGTTCTTGAATCAGCTTTTCCTGACAATCTTCCCAAGGCTGTGGTCATCCCTGTTGCTTGTGCACCTTTTCCTACCACACTTTTTCCTTCCAGTCAACTTTCTATGAATATGTTTCGATGCAGCACTCTGTGAACAGCCAGCCCTTTCAGCAATGACCTTCTGTGATTTACCCTCCTTGTGGAGGGTGTCGATGATCGTCTTCTGGACAACTGTCAAGACAGTAGTCTTTCCCATAATTGTGGTTGCATGTTCTAAACTAGCCCAGGAGGTACCCAGTATTTATACTCGAAATAAATCAAACTAATCAAGCTCAAAATGGAATAATCTATTTTTTGAGATACTGAATTTTTAATTTCCTTAAGCAGTAAGTCGTAACCATCAGAATTAAAACAAAAAAAACTATTGAAATATTTCAGTTTGTGTGCAATGAATCTAGAATATAAGAAAGTTTGCTTTTTTTGAATTAAATTACAAAAAATAAAGTACTTTTCCATGATATTCTATTTTTTTAGATGTACAGTACCTGTATTAATGCTGGGCAATTATTAATCGCATCCAAAATAAAGTTTTTGTTTACATAATATATGTGTGTACTGTGTATATTTATTATGCGTATATATAAATACACACGTGCATGCATATATTTAAGAAAAATATATTGTTTATATATTAAATATATTTATATATAATATTAATTATATAAATATAAATATATACATGAAAATATTTTCTAAATATATACTGTATGTGTATTTATATATACTAGGGCTGTCAATCGATAACATTTTTTAATCTAATTAATCGCGATTAATCACACACTTCATGAAATTAAGCATAGTGTCAGACACAGACGAGGACACAGAGGATTCAGTGCAAAAGTGTTTAAGTTTAATCAGAGGTTTCAGACACAGGTGAATCTTGACACGTAGACAAACAGTGGTAACACAACTTTCCTTTGCGGTGATGGTGATACAGATGGTGACTCCGACGAAGACGAAGGGAACAGGTAGGCAGAGGAGGATGAAGAGGGTAAAACAGTTCAGGTAGGTTTGACGAAGGGCGTTCAGGTAAGTAGGGAGATCGGTGCAAGACCAGACAATGAGTGATGGTGACTGAGGGCTTTATGTGTGGCACTGGTGATGATGCACAGGTGTTCAGAATGCTGGTGATTGGGAACGAGTGGGCGTGGCGTAAGTGTCCGATTCAGGGAGTGTAGCTGGTGTGGCTGTGACAGTACCCCCTCCCCCCACGGGCGGCTCCTGACGGCTGGGATCTTGAACGACGACGGGGTCTACCACGGCCACGGGGAGCGGGGCGGTCTGGATGGTCTCGGTGAAAGTCGGTGAGCAGGCTAGGGTCCAGGATGTCATTACGATTAACCCAGCAACGCTCCTCCAGGCCGTAGTTCTCCCAGTCTACAAGGTACTCAAGTTGAGGACCCCGTCGTCGAGAGTCGAGGATAGCTCTCACCCGGAAGATGCTGTTGTCTTCTTCGATGGCGGGAGGAGGAGGTACGGCATCATCACCAGGCTCTGTGGATGGAGGAGACAAAGGTTCAGTGAATGGTTTGAGGAGTGAGACATGGAATGAAGGTGAGATACGGTACTGTGCTGGTAGCTGGAGTCTATAGGTCACTTCGTTCAGTTGCCGTTCGATCTTGAATGGTCCGATGTATCGAGGACTCAGCTTACGGCAGGGCAGCCGGAGGCGGATGTCCCTCGTCGAGAGCCAGACCAGCTGTCCCCGGTTGGTATTGTGGCGTAGGTCTTCGACGAGCGTCCGCTTGCTCTTTATGCCTCCGAACTGCCCGCTGGAGATGCACGTGGGCCGAGTCCCAGACCCTCTCGCTCTGTCGGAACCAGTGATCTACCGCTGGGACCTCCGAGGGCTCACCCCGACCATGGGAAGAGTGGAGGCTGGTATCCGAGGACACATTGGAAGGGGGTGAGCCCGGTGGTAGACTGCTGGAGGGAGTTCTGTGCATATTCTGCCCAGGGTAGGTACTGGCTCCAACAGTCCTGATTCCGGTGGCAGTAGACCCTCAGGAACCTCCCGATCTCTTGGATCTTCCGCTCAGTCTGGCCGTTGGTCTGTGGATGGTATCCCGAAGAGAGGCTGGTACGGATACCCCTAGGAGGCGGAAGAAAGCTGACCAGACTCTGGAGATGAATTGGGGACCCCTGTCGGAGATGATGTCTTCTGGAATGCCAAAGTGACGGAAACACATTGTGGAATAGTGCCTCTGCCGCTTCAAACGCTGTGGGAAGTCCTTTGAGAGGTATGAGTTTGCATGATTTTGAAAACCTGTCGACTACTACCAGCACACAAGTATTTCCTTGAGAAAGGGGGAGGTCAGTCATGAAATCTACACCTATATGGGTCCATGGACGTTCAGGAATGGGCAGAGGCACCAGTTTACCTTCCGGGAGTCTCCTAGGAGTGTTCGTTATGGCGCAGACTGAGCATCCTTTGAGGTAACGGGAGGTATCCTGACTCATCGAGGGCCACCAGTAACGTTGTTGCAGGAGCGAGAGGGTCCGCCTCCTGCCTGGATGTCCAGATCCCGGAGAGGTGTGAGCTAAGTCCAGAAGGGTAATCCGATGTTGAGGAGGGACGAAGAGTTTCCCTTCTGGACCTCCCGGCGGAGCAGGGTGTTTGATGGTTTTCTTGTTCAATCAGACGATTAAGGTCCCATTGAATGGGACTTACAATCATGGCTGGAGGGAGGATGGGTTCGGGAGATTCTGGTTCTGGGTCTGCCTGATGAAGGCGGGATAGAGCATCAGCTCTATTGTTCTGGGAGCCAGGGCGATACGTGACTTTAAAGTCGAATCTCGTGAAGAATAAGGACCATCTAGCTTGGCGATGATTCAGTCTCTTAGCTTCACGGAGGTATTCCAGGTTCCGGTGGTCAGTGATCACCTCGAAAGGGACCTTGGCTCCCTCCAGCCAATGACGCCACTCTTCCAGAGCCAGCTTGATAGCCAACAGTTCACGATTTCCTATGTCGTAATTCTGCTCCGCCGGGGATAGCTTCTTCGAGAAGAAGGCACATGGATGGAGTCGTGGAGGATCCCCCTGCCGCTGGGAGAGTACCGCTCCGACCCCGGTCGATGAAGCATCCACTTCCACTATGAACGGTCGGTTGGGATCTGGATGAGCTAGGATCGGAGCGGTCTGGAAGGCTTGTTTGAGCTGGTGGAAAAGCTTCAGTGGCCATGGGGTTCCAGGACAGAGACTTGGGCCGGTTCCGGAGGAGTGAGGTTAGAGGTGAGCTGAGTAAACTGTAGTTCTTGATGAATCTCCTATAAAAGTTGGCAAAGCCCAGGAAGCGTTGGAGTTCTTTTATGGAGCCAGGTTGGGGCCAGTGTGTGATGGCTTCCACCTTCCCCTGGTCCATCTTCACGCCACGTGGGCCGATGATGTATCCAAGGAACTGGACTGAGGGCGTGTGGAACTCACATTTTTCTAATTTGAGGTACAGATGGTGTTCCCGGAGTTTTCGGAGTACAAGGGTGACATGTTGGATGTGTTCTTCCTGGGATGTGGAGTAAATGAGGATATCATCGATGTAGACAATTACGAACTGGTTAAGGTATTCTCTGAAGATTTCGTTCATGTAGTTCTGAAAGACGGAAGGACTGTTGGATAACCCATACGGCATGACCCGGTATTCATAGTGCCCGGAAGGAGTGATGAAAGCTGTCTTCCACTCGTCCCCCTTCCGGATACGGATTAGATTGTAGGCGCTCCTCAAGTCCAGTTTTGTGAAGATCTTTGCTCCGCGTAGTTGTTCCAAGGCAGCTGGGACCAGGGGAAGAGGATAGCTGAATTTGACGGTTTGAGAATTGAGATGGCGATAATCAATACACGGCCTCAAGCCTCCGTCCTTCTTGGCCACGAAGAAAAAGCTGGAAGCGGCAGGGGAAGTAGATGGTCGGATGAATCCTTGAGCGAGAGCTTCCTGTACGTACTCCTCCATGGCCTTCTGCTCCGGGATGGACAGAGGATAAACTCGTCCCTTGGGAAGGGTTGCTCCAGGCAGGAGGTCGATAGCGCAGTCCCATGGCCGATGAGGTGGAAGTTTCGTTGCCAACCGCTTGCTGAACACATCCTGGAACGCCCGATATTCTGAAGGGATGGTATGTTCAACCCTGAGTTTCGGGGCTTTCCACTGATGTGGACTGGACCGGTAGGGATGACTTCTTGATGGATGGACTGACCTTGGGAACTTTAACTGGTGGAATGATGCAGGTAGAATGGCAGGATTTTCCCCATTTCAGGATCTCACCTGTGGGCCAATGGATGTGTGGTTGATGTTGGTTAAGCCAGGGGCGTCCCAGGATGATGTCTGCGGTGGATTCCTCCAGCACCATGAACGTGATTTCTTCCTCATGCAGGGAACCCACGCGGAGGATGACTGTGGGGGAGAAATAGCGGATATAGACCTCGGCCCAGCGGCTTTCCTTGAATGGTCGTGATTCTGAGTTCGACGGGGCTTCGATGACGCTTGACACTTAGACGATTTAATGTTTGCTGGTTGATGAAGTTCCCCGCTGAGCCGGAGTCGATGAGGGCTTGTACTGAAAGAGAAGAGTGGAGATGTCTTAGAGTAACCCAGGTTTGAAATCAATTGAGCAGTTTGAGGTGGTAGATGGATGGTACTCACCGCTGGGCGTGGAGGTCGGACGGGACATGATGGTAATAGGTGTCCCTCTCCCCCACAGTAGAGACACAGCCCGGTGTTAATCCTCCGCTGACGTTCTGATGTAGATAGATGGTGTGAATCTATTTGCATGGGTTCAGGTGCTGGAGGAGCGACAGATGGTAGAGCGGGCGGAGGACATACAGCGGGAGTGAGTTGTCGACATGCAGTGAGTCTCTGGGCGACTCTGATGATGGATTTCTGGATTAGACACTCCAGTCCCAGTGAATCTTCATATACAACAATCAAACTTTGTATTTTCTCACATAGACCGTGGCGATAGGCGGTGATTAAGGCCGTTTCATTCCAACCGCTGATGTAAGCGAGGGTACGGAAGCGAACCGCATAATCACTCACGGACTCATTTTGCTGTTGGCGAATTGTAAACAGTTGATCATGGACAGATAATTCAGACGCTTGTTGACCAAAGACAGACTTTAACTGGGAACAGAAATCAGTAACAGATCCAGTAGCAGAGGAATTCGATTCCCAGAGAGATTGGGCCCATTGGAGAGCTTTACCTGTGAGTAGATTGATGATAAAGGCAACTCGACTGCGTTCGGTGGTGAAGAGGTGAGCGTTTGGACTCCAGGTAGAGTGAACACTGTAGCAGAAACCCGTTGCAATCCTCCGCCGCGCCGCTGTATGTCGCTGGTTTGGCCATGGGACTCGCAGGGGCAACTGAAGAAGTGACCGGAGTTGTAGCGGTGTTTGATGGTGATGAGCAGTTGACAGCAGGGTGAGGGAAGTTGCATGAGTGAGGACCGTACAGCGTGAACCAATTCAGTGAAGGGATCCGCGGCGCGGTCCTCGCCTGTGTCTGAAGAGCTCTGCATGAGGTCTGGTCTTCTGTCAGACACAGACGAGGACACAGAGGATTCAGTGCAAAAGTGTTTAAGTTTAATCAGAGGTTTCAGACACAGGTTGAATCTTGACACGTAGACAAACAGTGGTAACACAACTTTCCTTTACGGTGATGGTGATACAGATGGTGACTCCGACGAAGACGAAGGGAACAGGTAGGCAGAGGAGGATGAAGAGGGTTAAACAGTTCAGGTAGGTTTGACGAAGGGCGTTCAGGTAAGTAGGGAGATCGGTGCAAGACCAGACAATGAGTGATGGTGACTGAGGGCTTTATGTGTGGCACTGGTGATGATGCACAGGTGTTCAGAATGCTGGTGATTGGGAACGAGTGGGCGTGGCGTAAGTGTCCGATTCAGGGAGTGTAGCTGGTGTGGCTGTGACACATAGACCATTTATCATGTTTCAAATGTTTATTTTGTCATCATTTGCTATATCCAGCAAAGTAAACCAAAAGATTAAAGCGTGATTCTCAAAAATCTGTATTTTCTGCATGCTTTTTTCAAGATAAATGTAGGTGTCTTTCTTAAAAAGGACACTTGGAAAGTCCAAAAGGACACCAAGAAATCTAATGATAAAAGGAGCCCATATAAACACATATGAAAGAAATTTATAGTATTTCTTTAATTTATAGAATTTTATAGTATTTGTACAGTGCAAGACCAAAGAGCTTTTTTACATTTTAGAGAAGTCAAGTGATACCTAACTGGACCACATGTTGATGCCTAAAAAAAACCCATAAATGCTGACTGCATATATCTATCTACTACAGTACACTGATCCATTATCATGAATGTGTGTGGAAACATTCTGTATATATGGAAAGGTCTGTGCCTCTGCATAAATATAATGTGCGATCTTTGCATCAAGAGCACTCATACATGCATTATTATAACAGACTCATGCGTGCACGACTCCTTTACGCAATCGTCTTTACCTTGATTGCAGTCTTCATCCATCAAAACTCTACTAGTGAGACTAGTTATCCAGTCGAGAAAACGTTGTTTGTGTCTCATCTGGCCATACAACTGTGGGATGTGTTGACAATCCATTCAGTCTGTACTTCACACAGTGTGACGTGTGAGGGCTCACAGAATATGACAGAGCTTGTGTTTAAAAGAGAAACACACTGGAATGAATAATTCACTGAAAATGCAATGCGAGTCTCTGTTCTCGCTGCAATCTCTGATGTAATCAGTCTTGTTTTCTTTTATATTAGTGCTGTTTTGGACGGATTGTTTGAACACATTCGCTTCCTGGATCATTGGTCTGAAAACTTTCCCGGATTTTAGCAGCTTAAAATGATTTGATTGCAAGCAGAGAAGCAAAATTGGGTTAAAGGGTTAGAATAGAAATTGTGCTTCAGTAATTTTGCGTTTGTAAAATTGTAAAATCTTAAATTGTAAAATAAATTGCATGCATTAATTTGTTAACGATGACAGCCCTAATATATACATAATAAATATACACAGTACACACACATATACTATGTAAACAAAAACTTTTATTTTGGATGCAATTAATTGCAATTAATCAGTGACCAGCACTAAAATTTATTTAAACAATTTAGTCTATATTATACTACTGGTTTAGGCTGTTTTGATGGTTTTAGAGTTTTAAAAGATCCATTTATAACATTAAATTAAACATAAAAAAAACACATGCATGGATGTTCCCTATCAAAAGCTATTCTCAATGCTTTTTCAATAACACATATGAGAGCATTCTTTGTTCGACTGTTTGTGAAGCACATGTGTCAAACACATGTGTCAGCCAAGAATTGGCTTAAATAACCTTGGTGGGTGATATCATTTGATTATGTGCACCTACAGGGTTATAAATAGATGTGAAATGGACATACCTTCAGGTTTCTTTGTCTTCAGGGACCATATTGTGTATGTGTGTGTGCATTTTGTGTTATGCTGCATCGCAGTTTGTCTATTGAAAAGAAAAAGAAAGAAAATAGGAATTATGGCTATGTTGAGGGATTCCCCTAAGAGATGTGTGCCTCCTTGATCGAGGCTCATCTTGGAGGATGACCCACATAAATTTTGCTTTGAGTGTTTAGGGTGATGAGCATGCTGCCTTCTCGTTTGAGGGAGCACTGCAACGTTTTGCTCATCAAAGTGCAGAAGCTTGAGCACGGCTTGCTTTCTTCAAAGATGAGCGAACCTCCACTCCTTCGTTGAGATCGTGGGGGTCGCATGTAGATCTGGCTGAGGCGCGGGAGATGGGACTGCCCCTTTCTCTCATGCTCTTGCCGGATCGATAGGTCTTCGCTCCCACTTCTAAAGTCTGCCCTGGCACTTCTTCAGAACAGGAGTAGGACACTTCATCTCTTGTCTCTGCAGAGATGGAGATCGAGCACCACTCTCAGAGTTACTTCAGTTACTAAGCTGGACTGGCTGCACTAGCAGGAGACCAAATGCTCGAAGCTTGATGACAGATTTGTGTCAGGTGGCCAAGGCCAAGGGGATGGGGGTGGGGGGACTCAGTGATGGTTTCTCCCCTTCTTTGGCGATCTCCGTGAGTTAACTCATTTATGGAGTAAGCCTTATTCGCACGGGGCCGTATGATGATGCCCCAGTTGTAAGGTACGTTTGTGGGCTATCTCTTCCCTTGGAGCTCATCCGCTCTGAAAAAAACAGTGCTCCTACCAAGCCCTGTAGGTTGACATTCTTACTGGTGGGGAAAACTGGTGGGGTACTTGAGCACGAGCGGGCCAATTGTTTTCCGAACTTTACTGGGCCACAGACCTGTTTCTCCATGTGACTAAGCATATGGCCTGCACCACTGGCCGTTCAATGGCATCTATGTGTCTCCACGGAGAGGCAACTGTGGCTGAACCTCATGGGCATCAAGGGCATTATATTACTCCTTAATGCCCCCATCTCGCCTTCCGGCCTATTTGGCGGCTCTGTCAACACAGTTGTCTATAGCAAAATGTTAAAAGTTTGGTTGCCTCCTGCCATGTTTCAGGACACCGAACATCTAACATTCCCCCAGCAAAGCAAAGTGTCAAAACTAGTGCCCCTTTCAGAGAAATTGGCAGCATGGAAACTACTGCCAAATATCTCACCGTGGGTTGAAAAGGCTGTAGAGAAAAGGCTACAGGATACAGTTTGCATGTTGTCCTCCACGTTTCAATGGTGTGGTCTCCATTTCCGTCAAACCGGAATAAGTGCATTTGTTGACACAGGAATTGCAGGCTCTGCTGGACAAAGGGGCCATAGAACATGTTCCCCTGCCAGACAGAGATTCAGGCTACTACAGTCAGTATTGGCTGGTTCCCAAGAAAGATGGGGGGTTGCATCCAATTTTAGATCTTCGTGGGTTGAACGGCTACCTCAGAACCACGAAACTTAGAAATCCTGCCGCAACACAGGAAGTTCCTGAGGTTCACTTTCTGGGGCAAAGCTTATCAGTATCTGGTTCTTCCATTCGGCCTAGCCTTGTCACCCCGTACATACACACAATGCATGGATGCAGCACTGGCTCCTCTGCGACTCCAGGGCATCCGCATTTTAAATTACATAGACGACTGGCTGGTTTTGGCCCAGTCTCAAGAGCTTGCTCTTCAACATTGGGATGTCGTCCTATCTCATCTCAAATCTCTGGGGTTGATACTCAATGCCAAGGAAAGCGTTCTCTCTCCTGCCCAGAGGAAAACGTATTTTGGGGTTGTAGGGGAGTTGATCATGATGCGAGCACAGCTGTCTCCTGCATGTGTCAAATCCATTCTGAACACCCTAAAGAATATCAAGCTAGGCCAGAAAGTTACCATCCATTACTTTGAAAGGGTTCTGGGTCTCATGGCGGCTGCATCCATGGTGATACCTTTGGGCCTCCTGCACATGACTGTTTAAGTTGTGGCTTAGAGCCACAGGATTTCATCCAAAGGCCAATCCCCAGAGGCAAATAAGGGTTATGTGCCAGGGGCTTCCCTGTATTATTAATGTGGGAGCAGACTTGCTGTCCAGACAAGCTGTGGGAAATGGAAACTCCACCCCGAAGTAATAAGTCAAATCAGGGAAAGATTTTATGAAGCAGATGTGGACCTCTTTGCTTCATAGGAGACAGCACAATGTCCCCTCTACTTCTCTCTGACTCCTCCAGCTCCCCTGGATCTGGATGCAATGGCCCACACGTGGCCCTGACTGCGTTTTTACGCATTTCCCCCAATCGCTCTGCTCCCGGGAGTGCTGGCCAAATTCTGTTAACAAGAGTCTCACCTCTTACTGATAGTGCCGCACTGGCCTACCAGAGTTTGGTTCTCAGATCTAATATCCCTCCTTGACAGTACGCCATAGGCAATTCCGGTCAGAAGAGATCTCCTATCTCAGGCACAGAGGACAGTATTTCATTCCCGGCCCAAGCTCTGGAACCTTCATGTCTGGCCACTGAGGGGGACCAACTAAGAGATGCTAGGCTTCCAGCCGACGTAGTACAGATTATTCTGAGTGCTAGGGCTCCCTCCACTTGAAGAAGTTATTGCCCTCAGATGGCGTGTTTTTGAAAGTTGGTTTATGACAGTTCCATTTTCAACCTTAAATACAGTTATTCTTGAAGCCTACTGCCCTCCGCTGTTTACAACACTGGAGCAGGAGACACTTCACTTACTGTGTCCAATATGTGCTCTTCAGATTTACGTCCACCGCACTAGCCAGTGGCATAAGTCGGAGCAGCTTTTCATATGCTATCGGGACCGCAACCAGGGGTTCGGCTGCCATGAGGGATAAGGGATGCTGTTGCCCTAGCCTACGAAGCTTTGCCTCTAGGAGTTATATCCCATACAAACAGGAGTCCCACAAACACTATTCCCCTAGCAAGAGATGTCCCCTTGCAGCCCCCCACACACATTTTTCAGATTCTATAGTTTGGATGTCCATGCTACTCTGAGCTCGCATGTCCTTGAGTCAATATCCAAAAATCATGTGTGAGACCTCTTTAATGTTTGTCAGCACACACTACACAACCTTGAGGGGTCCAGACACTTCCAATGTGGTGGCCTTGGTATTCTCATTCACATATGCGTTATTGAAACACAACATCGAGAGTAGCTTTTGATAGGGAATGTCTCAGGTTACTTGACTGTAACCCTGTTCCCTGAAAAAGTGTGAACGAGATGCTGCACCTCAATGCTGCACTGTAGGCATGCCTGGACATCCCTTCAGACAAAGGTATAGCCTGAAGGTGTGTCTGTTTCACTTCTATTTATAACTCCGCAGGTGCAAGAAATCAAATGACATCACCCTCAAAGGTTATTTAATCCAATTCTTGGCATGTTTGACACTTGGCATGTTGCGTCACAACTGGTCGAACAAAGAATGTTCATTTTCTTTTTTCCATTACTAAAGAACGCATTATTGAAATGCAGCATCTCATTCCAGCTTTTTCAGGGAACAGGGTTACAGTCAAGTAACCCGAGACAAATCATTCATAATAAGATCCGTAAAATGTATTTATAAAATAGATGAATTTTCATTTCATGCACAAAAAATTTCTATTTAAAAACTTAATTTGAGTTAAAATTTTATTTGTTATTTGTGGTTTGTGTTCTCTTGTAGGATCACACGCGGGTGGTCAGTCCCATCATTGATGTGATCAGTCTGGATAATTTTGCCTACCTGGCCGCTTCTGCAGACCTGAGAGGAGGTGAGAGAGATCACACAAAAAAACGTATCTTTAATGTATCAATTTAATCTCTTAAATTTGTTTCTGCCAGAATGCAATGAGAGTAAAAGAAGATGTTTCTGATGACAATAATCCGCAATAATCTCATAGTACGTTTCTCCTCTAGAGTCTTAGATATCTCAGGCTGTGCTCAGATTTGCCAAGACACCAAAGTCTTCAATCAATAGATCTCATTATGAACCAGTGTTATTTTACTATTACTTATATACTATTATAATATTTATTAGTATTTTAAAAACTCATTTTCATATTTTTTTAGATTGCATTTTAATTTTAGTAAATTTGATATTGATTGATATTGTTTGTAAAAAAAAATTGCTCGTTTGTGTCTATTTTTATTTTTATCAAGGAATATTAGGAGACAAACATCTGAAACAGAGTTGTACTTTTGAGTTTATAAAGCAAAACTCAACTCAACATTTGTTTATAAAGCACTTTCAAAACCATGAAAATTGACCAAAGTGCTGTACAGAGACTCTAAAAAATAACATTACAAACATACAATACCAGCACAGCATGATACCAATATAAATTGTACAACAAAATCACTCACATTAATCCAACCCACTCAAACGGCAAAAGCCTGATGAAAAAAATAAATCTTTAAGTTCCTTTTAAAAATGTCCATAGTTTCCAGAGTGTAGGAGCCGCAGCTGAAAAGGCACGATATCCACTGCACCTTAAACTAGACAGAGGAACAGTTTGGAGCAAGTTCTGAGAAGAGGGCAGATGATTGTGCAATGCTTTGTACACAAACACTAACACCTTGTATTGGATTCTACAGTTAACCAGTGAAGAGATTTCAACACAGGTGTTAAATGATCTCATTTTCTGGTATTAGTTAAAAGTCTCACAGCAGCATTTTGAACATACTGAAGATGAGTAACCTGAGATTTAACTAAATATAGGACTAAATATAAAGCATTACAATAATCCAATCTTGTGGAAATGAAAGAATGCATAACAGTTTCCAGATCCTTGGTAGAAAGGATAGGTTTCAATTCAGATAACTTCCTCAACTGAAAAAAGATCCTTTGACAACATTGTTTACTTGGCGATCAAAGCGGAAATCTGAGTCCTAATTACTCCTAAGTTCTTCCCAAAACCATGCATGTTGTTTGACATTAGACCATAACTCTCAACCAGTTCTTTCTCAGGGAGTCTATTCCCAAATATAATAAACTCGGTCTTATCCTCATTTGACTGTGGGGCCCCAAAAAATAACTTAAATTACACTTTCAGTTTTGATCGTACAGATAAGAGCAATACATCAATCGAATCTGTAAACAGTCTACTTTTATTTGTGTACACACATAATAACAACAAAACTTTGTGCATTTATAAAATAAAGAAAACAAACAAACAGGGTGCGTTGTCTGCCGCCTTGGTTCTGCGTGATCTTCATTTAGAAACGCGTCATTAAAATGAACTGTCAGCAAATACTCAACAAAAAGACATGAGAGAGATATCTATAGAAAGCATGACATGTCTACTTTTAAACTAAGCAAGTCTTATCAAAAACAAAGTCTTTATGTTCTAACGTATAACATAGACAGCAATACGATATAAAAGTAATATGAGGTATGTGCCAGGTATGTGATGTTCATTTATATATTTCAGCATGACACAATACCAGTCAAAACTTTTGAACAGTAAGATTTTTAATGTATTCGTAAAGAATTCTCTTCTGCTGACCAAGCCTGCATTTACTTGATCCAAAATACAGAAAGTTGCATTTGCTAAAGCAGTAATATTGTGAAATATTTTTACTATTTTAAATAACTGCTTTTATTTGAATATATTTTAAAATGTAGTTTATTCCTGTGATCAAAGCAAAATTTTCAGCATCATTACTCCAGTCTTACTCCAAGTGTAACAATATACACTATACCATTCAAAAGCTGGGAGTCAGTGATATATAGAAATTAAAACTTTTATTTAGCACACAAGTGATGATAAATACAATAATCGTTATAAACAATGCTGTTTTTTCAATTAATCAAAAAAAATATAATAATAATAATAATAACAAATGGTTTTTTGAGTAGCAAATCAGAATATTAGAATGATCTCTGAAGGATTGTGTGACTGGAGTAATGTTGCTAAAAATTCAGCTTTGAAAGTCAGCTGTGATTGTTCCTAATAAACTGTTTAACTGCACTCGCAAGTGAATCTCAAGTTATTTTGTGGGATAATTAAATATATTCTAAATAAACTACAAACCTAAAAATATATACATTTATTTTGTCCTCACATTATTTATTGTAACTCTTCCCTCTTGGTCCATCACCTGACAGAATGGCTCATTATGCAGCTCATTATGCAGGCCTTTGTCTTCTCAGGTGTAAATCACACTAATATTGATGGTCAATCACACCTACTCGCATATGCCCTTTCGAAACAAAAAGTGTCTTAGAAAATTTAAATCAATCTATTGTTTTCTGTCAGCGAGTAAACAAGATGATTTTCACATCATTTTGAAGCAAAAATTCTAGGCTACAAGGTCCATGTTTTAGGTTCTGTAGGTGTTTTATGACCTTATTTCAGTGACTTCAAAATTGTAGTTTTTCACTAACCACGCATAAACGTTGTTTTCTCAAAAACACAATCACGTACATTTACATATTATTGTAGCCCAGTTTGTACTGATTACAGCGTTATTAGACTTTAGCCATGTATACTGTATGTTTATAAGCAACTGAAAAAGCACAAAAGTCAGGGGATGTCAAAACCTCTCCAGGCCCCCAAAACCCCTTAGAATCCAGAGGGTTAACAATGCCTTTACCACAGTCAAACACATAGAAAAATTAGCAGATGATGTACAGTCACACTCAAAAGGAAGGTACAGTTGTAAATCATCCGCATACAAATTCTAATTTATATTGGTTTAACTAAAACTCGAACGTAAAGGCAACATGTATAACAAAAACAGGGTTGGACCAAGAATTGATCCCTGTGGAACACCCCAAAAGATAGTTCAAGTCCAGAAACAAAATTACAGATGTTTACAGCACATGTCCTGTCCTGCAAATAAGAAGAAAACCACTGAAGGGCAACACAGTTTGTCCCTACATGGTCTCTAAGGTGTTCTATTAAAATGACATGATGTATTGAAATATATGAAATAAGATCTAGCTGCTTTAACAGCAACTTGATATTGTAATAGAGATTCTCAGAGGTTATCATAAGATACTTGTAACTTAACTCTAAGCCACTTATGCTCTGCACACCGACAAACTCACAAAAAGATTCAGAGTGACGTCATTTAACTACAGATTATGTTCACATGCGAGAACATTAGATCTCCTGAGCTTGGAAGGAGTCATACATTAGCAGCAATCACAATAATCTGGTTAATTTATAAAGTCTGATATACCAGCTGATATTTGGCTTTTTTGCTTGGCTAATGAGTGTCGGAAGCATCTTTAATTTTGACAGTGGTGGGACTTTTATTTTGACAGCAGTGAAAACACCTGTTCGCAGATTTCAAATGTTGTTGCACTCCCAGTGCACAGCACGCAGTTAGTTTCCCCATATTCATCTCATATGTAAAATTTCTATTTCTAGTGTTAACTGTCACAGCACGCAGTTAGCTTTTATTCACAAATTTAACCATTTCTAAATTTACGAAAGTTAGCTTTTATTCAGGTTTTTAACTATTTCTTTATTTGTGAAAAATACTATAGCTTACATTTATGCATTTGCCAGGTTCCTCTGCTTTAACTACAGGAAAGCATTTTATACTATGAAATATACTATAACAGGATTACAGAATCAAGAAGTCACTAAATTAATACTTTTATTTTACAGGCACAGCTACTTTTTATATATTTTAATCTGAATAAATATTTTAGTGTGAAAAATATTATGCAGTTTATATTTAAATCCACTTTTGTTTCTGTCTACATTAATATACTTGTTCCACAGCTCGTCATACAGTTAATTATTTCTGTATAGGAACTATATGCATACAAATATATATTACATTTCATTGCAGCAATTGCTCTGTCCCTCTGTACAGTATTGCAGATCGAACACTCTACTAAACATCTCTTTCTTCAACGCATTTCTTAAATACACCTTTTAAATCTATCCCTCCAACTCTCACAGTCACTCCATACAGTATTGCAGATCGGCTTGCATTAAGACGGAAGTTGAACTGTAACTCTTTCCGCTGGTATCTTGAGAATGTGTCACCCTAATCTCAATTGACTCACGATCACGACTTTATATTTAACACTCTCAAGTCCCTCCTGAATGCGTTTTGTCTTTATTGCTTGTGTTTGTCAGAATCCCCGAGCAGGAAGTGGCGTACAGTCTTCTGAAGCAAATTGGCGTCACAGTCTTCTACGTCAGAAACTAAACTACAGCAGTAGTCACGGCACAGACAGTCTGGGTTTGGCTGAGTGTAAGATCACGCCGAACATACCTGCCTCACAGGTGACGCTCTAACAGAGTGTGTGATGACTGACAGTAACTTCAGAAACTAAACTACAGCAGTAGCGTGGTGTTAGTAGTAATTAGTTTTTTCAAAGTAGCTTATCTTTTCACTCTTTGGCAATGCCACTGATTTCCTGAATCTGAATACTCACATTTCACTGCTGGTTATATATTCTCTATATAATCGTGTATGTGATGAACAAAAATCTTGAATCGTGAATCTTGAATTCTATTCTGATTCCCAAGATCTTTGTTTTGTTTTGTTTTGTTTACATTATTTTCAAGTTTGTATATTTTTCAAGTTTTCATATATTTTTTTCCCATCATTGTTTTGTTTTATTTACATTATTTTCAAGTTTGCATTTTTTTTCACATATTTTGGCCACTGATTTCCTGATTTGATTCTGATTCCCAAGGCTGTGTTTTGTTACTCATATTTTCAAGTTGGTATATGTTGACGCGTTCATAATATTTTGCCATCGATTGTTTTGTGGTTTCTTTTGTTCACATAGTTGTTCAATTGTGGGATTTTTTAATATTTTTTTTCCCATTAAGGTTGTTTTGTTTGTATTGTTTTTGGACATTTGCAGATACCGGTTAAATGATATCAAATATTCAAATTTATTACATAATGTTATATTTAACATTTTTACAACATTGCCTTATTAATACATGGATATATGGCCACTGATATACCAAACACACTCCATGTTCTGATTGTTTTCACATTTGAAGGATGTTGATTTTTATTTTTATTTTTTACCATTAAATAAACTTTATTGTAAGGTCATTTTGTTACAGTATTGATTATATATTTAACACTGAGTAATATTAATTAACAACATGTACTTACTATAAGATTAGAGTTAATATTAGGGTTTGGTTTAGGGTTAGTTGCATATAATTGTATTGTGTTTTAATTTTGGAAATTGCACATATGTGACCCTGAAGCACAAAAGCCGATAAGTCGCTTTGCCCATTAAAGGTTGTTTTGTTTGGAAGGAGAGAATCCGTTTCAGATCATTTAGTTTGGATTATTAAAATTATTCACAATTGAATTTCCTTATTGATATGCATAATGTGCATAATTACAACACACTCCAGTTCCAATTGTGTTTCAATATTTTTTATTTTTATTTTTATTTTTGCCCATTAAAAAAACAATGTATTTACGTCAGGAGGGAGGAGATGAGTGAATTTAAAAAACTTACTAAAAATTCGAGATTAATATTAGGGTTTGGAAGTATTTTTTGCTAACAGGATTTGAAATTTTCTCACATTAACACACTTCACTATGAAGAAAATAATTAATAAAAATACAAACTATGGCTGAATATGTAAAGTGTCTACAGTCAGTTATAAGCTTACATTTTAGTTAAGATGCTGCCCTATGAAGACAGTAGTTAATAAAATGACTCACTAGAGCTGTTCTGCACTGAGTTCATCGCTGAATGAAGCATGCAACACTTCCAGCAAACACACACACACACAGTATATATCAAGCCTTCTGAATTCAGCTTCACTGACCTCACGCAGTGAGACATGCCCTTGGCTACAACATTCTGCTGCTCATTTCACTTGCAGCGTTGTTAGAAAGATGTGTTTCATGTTGTTTCTCTGTATGTTTCTTTAAATGTGACATTTTACAGTCATTCTATTTTATGCAGCATTCGTCAATGTTCAGAATGAAACTGTTATTCTTCTATTCTTATTCCAGTTTTGTGTAAAAATGCTCTAATACTCAATGAAAATAAAAAAATAAAAATAGAAACAACAAAACACATATAAAAAAATAAACATACAACACAAAAAATATTCAATAAATAATCAACAAATAAAAATGTCAAATATAAGTTCCATTATTGTGCTACAAATGATTGTGTAAATATTATGTGTATGGGTTTTCACAAACAATTTCAACCTTTTTTTTTTATCAATTTATGTGAAATATAAGTTTATCAGTACCCTTTTGGTCTCACACTAGCTCGGTTTGATATTTGTCTAACATTGATATTTTACTATCATTGATACTATTATAGTTTAAGTTAATATTTTGAATGAGAATTTATTTTAATATTTTGTTTTTGCTTTAATTTTAGTTGTTTTTGTCATTTTTTATTAGTTTTCATTTTTCTTTAAAAATGCATTTTTTTTTTAAACTTGTCAATATTAATTTTAATTTTATTCGTTTTAATTTATATAGTTTAATTTAGTACTCCAGTCTACACTAAATGAAAATGAGACATGCTTTGGCAGCTAGTTGAAATAAAAGTATATATATATATATTTATAATTTTTTTTTTCCCAGTTAATGTTTATTTTTATTTCAAGAAAGGAAATTGTTTTGTTTTAGTTTTAGTTAATGGTAATAACCCTAGTTGAAAATAACGAATTCACTCTGTTATCTCTAATTAAACATGCCTCAAATTCTGGTAACAGGGTTGCAAAACTTGCAAACAACATTCAAAATAAATGTAAAATGAAACATAATTTTTAGTTTGACCTTCAGATGACTTCTGTTTTCTTTCAATGATAATTTCAACAAGAAGAAGAGCGATTCTTATGCACTATTCTGTGCTTTATTTGTGGGATGTTTGTCTGCAGCATATGAATGTGTTACTGCTTCACTAGAAATGTAATTAACACTTTTTTTTCTCTCTGTCTCTCTGTAGAAATGGAAGCCCAGAGGTCCGGCGCTGCAGCACATGATCAGTGGATTGTGTCTGGATAGCCAGCCTCCTTCAGGCCCGCCGCTCGTCGCTCAGTGCCGCCCCCAGGTGGCCAGCCAATCCTGGGAGCCGCAGCTGGTCACCTGACTCTGAGAGCTGACAGGGAAGGCGGGGAAAGGGGAGGAGTTTAGTCAGGTTGCTGTGCTCGAGGTGCTGTAGGAGCCAGAGGAAAACATTTGCACACTGTTTTAGTTGAAGGTGCTGCTCTCAAACCAATCGAACATGACCCTGTCCAAAACATCTGACCTCATTTCTTTAGCATGGAATAGCTGGAGAGGGAGAAGCGACATTTGGCCTGCGTTAACAACACGTTTTCGGACATGGCCATGACGTTTTGTCAGTTGACAGGAGTGCTTTGTGATATCTTGGGTTATCTTTCTGAATGTTGTGTAAAGGACTCAAATGCCAGGAAAACAGATATGTATATAAACGCCTTTCACTAGCTTTCAGACCCATAACCTGTATATATCCCTTCAGTAGCTGTTCTCACGAAGCTCTGAGCTGTTTTATTCTATCACTGTGGAAGGTTTACGGTTGATTTGTTCAGAATTAAATTGGGATGAAGTGCAATGCCTTGAGATGAATCTGCATATACGGTGGAAAGAAGTCAAAGATTAGCAGTAGCGTGCTGGCTTACCTGAAGATGATGGAGAAAATGACTGCAGAAAGATCCACTGAACCCATCACAAGAAAATAACCTGTTTTATCAAAAAAGCATTGAGATGTCACATTAACTGTGGTGTAAAGCGCTTTCAGTGAGCTGTTATTCTGCATACTGTACATCAGCACCATGAAAAGGCATCTGCGAACATGTCAAGCCCAAAGACTGTCTTTA